>NC_043708.1:116082929-116133698 GCF_006229205.1 Suricata suricatta | reverse complement strand
TAGGAAAGAGTATGCGATGGAAAAAAGACTGCCTCTTCAGCAGGTGGTGCTGGGAAAACTGGAAAGCAACATGTGGAAGAATGAAACTAGACCACTTTCTTACACCATACACAAAAATAAACTCAAAATGGCTGAAGGACCTGAATGTGAGACAGGAAACCATCAAAACCCTCGAGGAGAAAGTAGGAAAAAACCTCCTAGACCTCCACCACAGCAATCTCTTACTCGACACATCCCCAAAGGCAAGGGAAATGAAAGAAAAACTGAACCCTTAGGACCTCATCAAGATAAAAAGCTTCTGCAAGGCAAAGGAAACAATCAAGAAAACTAATAGGCAACCGACAGTATGGGAAAAGATAGTTGCAAACGACATTTCAGATAAAGGGCTAGTATCTAAAATCTACAAGGAACTTACCAAACTTCATACCCACAACGCAACTTTAAAATATACAATACAGTACATCCCAAGACTTATCTGTCTTTTAACAGGACATTTGTACATTTGATCATCTTTACCCATTCCCCTTACCTCTCAACCCCACTTTGGCAACCACTAATCTGTTCTCTGTATCTGCAAGTTTCTTTTATATTTAGATTTTGCATTTCAGTGATATCATAAGGTATTTATCTTTTTAAAATTTATTTCACTTAACATAATGTCCTCAAGTTCCATTCATGTTACTGCAAATGCCAGGATCTCCTTCTTTTCTATGACTGAAAAATATTCCATTGTATACATATATGACATTTTATTTTCATCTCTAGATGGGCACTTAAGTTATTTCCACATCTTATCTGTTACAAATAATTCTGTGATGAACATGAGGGTGTACATATCTCTTTGAGATAATGATTTTATTTCTTTCAGATACATATCTAGAAGTAAGACTGATGAGCCATTTGGTAGTTTAATTTTAAATTTTTGAGGTACCTCCACACTGTTTTCCATAGTGGCTGCACCAATTTACATCCCCATTCATAATGCACCAGACTTCCAGTTCCACCTAAATATAGAACCTCGCCAAGACTTTTATATCCAGATCAGAGTATGAGTAGAGACGAGGGTCCAAGATGAGGGATGGAGATTGTGCCAGACAGATGTTAGGGTAACCTGCATCATTACTGCCTCCCAGTCTTCACACTCTTATGTAAGCCACTCTGTGTGTGTGAGTAGGAACTTGGACTTTCTTCCAAACATTGGAAAATGGCAAAGGTGATGGGATCCATGTGATTACATTTCATAGGATTGTAATCTGTCTTGCTAGGAGAATCTCTCTCTGGGTGTGACTTTGCAGAAGTGAGCTGCTATATTATGAGCTACCATATGGAAAGGGTCATGTGGAATAGAGTTGAAGGTGGCCTCATACAGCCATAAAGAGGCTGAGTCTCTTAGTCAGACAGCTATAAGAAATGCTATCAAAAACCACATGATTTTGGAACCAGATCCTTCCCCATCTGAGCCTCAGATGAGACAGCAGCCCTAGCTGACATCTTGCTTGCAGCTTGTTAGACCCTATGGCAGAGATCTAGCTAATTAACGCCCATACTTCTGACACAAAAAAACCACAAGACAATAGATTTCTGTTGTTTTAAGCCAGTAGGTTTGCAGTAATCTGGCTATACAGCAATAAGTAACTAATGCACAGATAGAATTTGGCCAAATAGAGATAAAGCTGAACATTTTGACCCCACATTCCACATGAATTTTTCTCCTGACCCTCCTCTCCCACCCTCAAGTCTGAGGGAAATTTTTCTTCAAGAAAAAGTCTTTTCAGTGACTGTATCTAAGGCAATTGCCTCAGAAAGAGAGGTTAATTTTTTTCAGCTTTCACCATAGTATCAAGATCCATAATGGGCGTTAGATCCAAGCAAAGCTAGAAAGACAACTAGTCATTTTTAGAAAGATAATACAAATACCAAAAGAGCTGCAAGAACTTGTCAATTTTAATCTGCAAGAGTCAGAGAAAAGATGCATGAGAGTGAAATTTAAGAATATTATAACAAAATTGACAAAATTTGAGATGAGATTGAACTGAAAATATTAATACAGATGTATTCCCGTGGATGTAATTTGTTGGCTTACCCACAGGAAATGATATTGTCAGTTTGCTAAGTTGTGTAATTAAAAGCTGCATTAAACTGTTGCCCACAATTAATGAGACTGAAAGGACAAAACTTTTCTGGCAACCTCTAGAGAAGGAAGCATAAGAGTTCAGGAAATGGGCATGTTGGAGTGGATCTCTTATGTACAAACTATTCACCCTTTCTTTAAATAGCTTCACAGAGGACCTGGAAGACACTCTTTTCTCCACAACACAAAGAATGCATTGGTGTAAATGGTACTAGTATACATGAAAAATTTGTTGATTGCTCTCCTTTGTAATTGGAAATTAACGGTAGAAGGTTACTGGATACTGGATTACTTCCCCAGTTAAAATAAAATGATTCTGGAATGGTAGAGACTAGAAAATGGAATTAAAAAGTCAGAGGATGGATTGGCAATTAGAGTGCTTTTTAAAAGAAAAACCTATTTATTTTGGAGTATTTTTAGATTTACTGAAAATTTGAAAAGATAGTACAAGACAGTTCTTGTATATGCTTCACCCATTTTTCTTTAATATATGTCCATGGTAAATTTGCCCAAACATTACACAATACAATTAACTAACTATAGATTTCATTGGAAGTTAACTAGTTTTTTCTCTCTTATTTTGCTTGCTTCCAGATCCAATCCAGGAATACCATGTTGCATTCATTCTCCTTTGTTTCTTCTGATCTATGATAGTGTCTTAATCTCTCCCTTCACCATAATCTTGACTATTGTAGAGATTTATTTGGGTATTTAGTCAAGTTTTTTGTTATGTGTGTGTGTCTCCATTTAGATTTATCTGATAATTTAAATATTAGACGAAAGGTAAGGACTTTGAGGAGGGATACCAAAGAAGTAAAATTTTTCTCATCACATCATGTCAGACAGTACCAGATATTAACATAGATAATTTGGTTAAGATAGTATTAATGAACTTTCTCCACTATACCATTGTCATTTTTATTTCTCCTTTTCATACTTTCTTGTTTGAGAGAGAGTCACTAAGTCTAACCCAAACCCAAAAGGAAAATTAAGTTCCATCTTTTGGAAGGGAGAGTATTTGTAAATTATTTAGAATTCATTTGCAAGAAAGATTTGTACCTTCTCACATTGTTTTACTTATTAAGTTATTTATTTATATCATTATGGATTCATGGATTTTTTCTTTGGATTATAATTCAAACTTTTCATTATTTATAGTATTGTTCAAAGTGCTCCAACTTTGACTATTGGGAGCTCTTTCAGGATTATCTATATATCCTTTTTATATCTAACATTTTTTAAAGCACTCCAAAATTACTTTCCAGCACTGCAAGGTGCTTTAAACCTATTTGTATTTTCCCTTACCCAACCCTAGAATAAACCATTTTTCCAAGTAAACCTGGCTTTTTGTTGTTGGAGAATGAAATTGGAAACCAAGATCTGGGTGCTGGGTATGTCATTACTGTAGGCTTGTTCCTGCTTCTAGACCCTCTCAGTGGATAGCTAGAAAAAATAATATGTATATTATCCACGTACACATAATGAATTCCCTATCTACCTTTACCTACCTACCTACCTATAAAACTGATATGTAGCTAAAAATTAACATGAGTTCATGATAATTACAGCTCAGCACCTCAGGGGTTATTCTATCTTTCCCTCTCCTTACATATTATTAACCTTTTATCTGACAAGAAACCTAGTTTTCCTTTTCTACAATTTAGTTATTTATTTAACTCTATTGTACCTGCAACTTTAATTCATGATTCTTAACCCCACTACTGTAAGTTTTTATGTACAATTTTATTTTTAGTCTTTAACCTTACCATATTTAGTCAAAAGTTTTCCAAAATTACTTAGGTTAACTCATTTTTGCCACATTCAATTTAAATATGTGTTTGTTTTTGAGAGAGAGAGAGAGGGTGAGAGAGAGAGAGAGAGAGGCAGAGAGAAAAAGAAAGAGAGAATTCCAATCAGGGTCCCTGTTGCCAGCACACAGCTTAATGGGGGCTCTATCTCAGGAACTGTGAATCATGACCTGAGCCAAACTCAAGAGTTGGACATTTAACTGACTGAGCCACCCAGGCACCTTTTGTGTCACTCAATTTAATGAGACTATGCATACATTTATAATACAGTTAGATTCCTTTATTATAGTGTGCATCCAGTCTTGGGATCTCACAAATCCTCCATGACTATTTTGATATTTCCATGCAGTTAAGCTCATTCTGTAGTGTACAGTTCTACGTCTTTTTTGAAAAAAATTTTTTCTTAATGTTTTATTTATTTTTGATACAGAGAGAGACAGAGCATGAGAGAGGGAGGGGCAGAGAGAGAAGGAGACACAGAACCGGAAGCAGGCTCCAGGCTCTGAGCCAGCTGTCAGCACAGAGCCTGACGCAGGGCTCCAAGCGACAAACGTGAGATCTGACCTGAGCCGAAGTCGGAGGCTTAACCGCCTGAGCCACCCAGGCACCCCATCTACGTGTCTTAAAAATGCATGGATTCTTGTATCTACCACCATAGTAACATATAAAACTGCGCTGTTACCCTAAATTTTCCATGTGTGTTCCCTTTAGAGTCAGCCTCTCCTGTATTAATCCCTGGAAACCCCCTGATTTTGCTTTTTCTTAAAAAAATGTATATACATGGAACCATGTAGCCTATTGGGTCTTGCTTCTTTCACTTTGCACAATTTAATATTGATCCAATATTTATCAATTCAATTTATTTATGGTCCAATTTATGTAATATTTACTATGTGATTCAGTAGTTCATTTGTTTTTATTACTGAATAGTAGTCCATTGTATTATATAACACAATTTGTTTTATCCATTCATTGGTCATCTTGGTCAACTATTTGGACATGGAATTTTGGGGGTTTTTTCATATTTTGGGGGAAAGTTCTTAGTCACAAATTCAATTTATTTAATAGGTAGAGCTTTTCAGGTTATCTATTTCTTCTTGAGTGAGTTTTTGTAATTTGAGTCTCCTAAAGAATTGGTCTATCTCACATAGGTTTTCAAATTTAGGGCCACAATGATGCTTGTGGGATTCTGGGCTTTTTTTTTTTTTTAGTGTTTAGTTATTTTTTAGAGAGAGAGAAAGAGAGAGAGAGAGCGAGCCCAAGAAGGGGAGGAGCAGAGCAGGAGGAAGACACAGAATCTGAAGCAGGCTCCAGGCTCCAATCTGTCAGCACAGAGTCCGGTGTGAGGCTTGAACTCAGGAATCATGAGATCAAGACCTGAGCCAAAGCCAGATGCTTAACTGACTGAGATACCCAGGTGCCCCGAATTCTGTTATTTTTTAATGCCTGTCAGATTAGTATTGATGTGGCCTGTTTATTTCATGACATTGGTAATTTGTGTCTTCCTTCCTTTTTCTTTGTGATCCTCACTAGAGGTGTATCTATCATATTGATCTCTTTTAAGAACCAACTATGATAATTTTACCTATTGTTTTTACATTTTTTATTGAGTGTATTGATTTGTTCAAATTTGTCTTATTTCATTCTTTCTACTTGTTTTAACTTTAATTTTATCCTCTCACTTCCAGTTTTTCTAAGTGGAATATGAAGTTGGTAATCTTTCTAATACAAGCATTTAATGTTATAAATTTCCTCCTACAACATTTTTTATCTGTATTTCCTAAATTTTGATTTTTTTATTCTCTTTTTATTCTTTTAAATTAATACACTTTAATTTTTAGAATAATTTTAGATTGACAGGAATATTGAGTGGTAGTTCAGAGAATGCCAGTTTATATCTCATCTCTCTGGTACACATATACAGTTTACAATACTATTAACATCTGGCATTAGTGTGACACATTTGTTACGATTGACCACTGTTGATATATTGTTAAAGTAAATAATTTGCATTAGGACTCACTCTTTTTATTATATATTCTATGGGGTTTTGAAAGATGTACAATAACATGTATCCACAATTGCGGAGCCATAAAGATAGTTCTACTGCCATGAAAATCCTCTGAGCTCTGCCTATTTATATCTCTCTTCCCCCTAACTCATGGAAACTACTATATTTCACCATCTCTGTAGTTTTGCCTTTTCAGAATGTCATATAATTGGGATCATATGTAGCCTTTTCAAATTGGCTTCTTTCACTTAATAATATTCATTTAAAGTCCCTTCATTTCTTTTTGCGGCTTTATACCTCATTTGTTTTTATCACTAAATAATATCCCATTGTATAGATGTACCACAGTTTATCCATTCATTTATTAAAGGACATCCTGGTTGCTTGCAATTTTGGCAGCTATGAATAAAACTGCTAAAAATGTCTATGTGCAGGCTTTTGTGTGAATATCAGTTTTCAACTCATTTGGGTAAATACCTAGGAGTGCAATTGCTGAATCATATGGTATGCATATGTTTGACTTTGTAAGAAACCTCCAAACTGTCTTCCAAAGTAGCTGTACTATTTTGCATTCCCACCAGCACTGAATGAGAGTACTTGTTACTCCATATTCTTGCCAGCATTTGGTGTTGTCAGTGTTTTGGATTTCAGACATTCCAATATATGTATAGTGTTATCTCATTGTTGTTTTAATTTGCAATTCTTTAATGATACATGATTTGAGCATCCTTTCTTGCACTTACTTGCCATCTGTGTATCTTTTTTGGTGAGAGGTCTTTTCAGATCTTGTCTCCATTTAAAAAAATGGGTTGTTTTCTTATTGTTGAGTTTTAAAGGCTTTTTGTTATTTTGGAATCCAGTCCTTTATACAAACTGCATTTTGCAAATATTTTCTCTAAGTCTTTGGTTTCTTATTTTTAAATAATTTTTACAATGCATAATTTTAAAAACTTTGATGAAGTCTATCTCATCAGATTTTTATATTTTTAAATTTTTAAATGTTTATTTATTTTTGAGCAAGAGAGAGAAAGAGAGAGAGAGAGAGAGAGAGAGAGAGAGAGAGAGAGAGAGAGAGAAGCAAAGAGAGGGAGACAGAGAATCTGAAGGAGACTCCAGGCTTTGAGCTGTCAGCACAGAGTGTATTGTGGGGTTCAAACTCACAAACCATAAGTTCATGACCAAAGTCAGATGCTTAACTGACTAAATTACCCAGGAACTCCTAACTCATCAAATTTTTCTTCCATGGATTATGTTTTTGATGTTATCTCTAAAAGTTCATCATCAAACTCAAAGTTACCTAGATTTTTCTCCTATGTTATTTTCTAGGAATTTAATAGTTTTGTATTCTACATTTAGGCCTATGATCCATATTAAGTTAATGTCTGTGAAAGGTATAAAGTCTGTGGGGTTTTTGTTTGTTTTTATTTTTTTTATGTGGATATTCATTTGTTGAAAAGATGATCTTTTCTCCATTGAATTTATTTTGTCAAAAGCCATATTTATAAGAGTCTTTAGGGGAGCACTTTGTTCAGTTTCATTGCTTTATTTATATATTGTTTCACTAAAACCATATTATCTTGATTACTGTAGCTTTATAGTAAGTCTTGAAGTTGTGTAAATCAGTACTGCAAAATTTTTCTCCTTCAATATTACGTTGGCTTTTCTGGAACTTTTGCCTCTCTGTATGAACTTTAGAATCATCTTGTTGATGTCCACAGAATAACTTGCTATGATTTTTATTGGGATTACATTGAGCTTACAGATCATGTTAGAAAGAACTAACATCTTGACAGGATTGTCTTCTCATTCATACATGTGGACTACCTCTCTATTTAACTTTTCTTTGATTTATTTAATCATATTTTTGGTTTTCCTCAGAGAGCTCTTATGCATATATTGATAGGTCTTATACAAATTTTGTTAGGTTTTTACCTATTTCTTTTGAGGGAGTACCAGTGTAAATTGTACTGTTTTAAATTTCAAATTCTAATTGTTCATTGCTGATATATAAGAAAGTAATAGATTTTTGTGTATTAACCACATATACTACAACCTTGCTATTATCACTTACTAGTTCTAGTTTTTCTGTTCTTGATTCTTTGAAATTATATACATATGCAATTATGTCATGTGTGAACAAAGATGGTTTTATTTCTTTTGCAGTCCTTTTCTTGTCTTACTGAATGTCTAGGCATTTTCTAGGTCTTCCCGTAGGCTATTTAACAGGAGAGTTGAGAGAGGACATCCTTCCTTGTTCCTGCTCTTAGCAAGAAAGTCTCTAGCTTCTGTCCATTAGTGTGATACTATCTGTAGGATATATATATATATATATATATATATATATATATATCTTTGAGAAAGTTTCCCTCTATTCCTTAGTTTGTTAAGAATTTTTATCATTAATGGGTGTTGGATTTTATCAACTTTGTTTTGCATCTATTCATATAATCATATTATTTTTCATCTTCAACTTGTTGTTTGATAGATGATATTAACTGTTTTTCAAATGATATATCTGGAATAAATCTCACTTGGTAATGATGTGTGATACTTTTAGACATTGTTGAACACAGTTTGCTAATATTTTGGTGACATTTTTGTTTTTTGCTTTTATTTCAAAATATTATTTTCATTATTGAGATTTCCTTTTAGCCTATGGGTTAATGTTAGCATTTTTTAATTTATAAAATATTGGGATTTGTCAAATATCTTCTTTTATTGATTTCTAGTTTAAATTTTTAGGGGGTTAAAACATACTTTGCATGATTTCTATATTTATGGATTTGTTATTTTTTTCCACAATGGTCTGGGTTGTGCTATACATTGCTGAATGTTTCATGTATTTGTTTATATTACTGGGTGGATTGTTTTATAATGTCATTTATATCAGTTGGATGGATAATGTTTCTGGTCATCTATATATAAGTTTATGGATATTTTTGTCTACTTATCTTAACAACTATAATTGTATATCCTTATATTTGTTTTCAAGTCTCATAGAATTGGTAGCCAACTGTGATGTCATTTCATATTTCTTCTTTTTTTAATAAAAATGTTTATTTCTGAGAGAGAGAAATGGGGCAAAGGATAAGATTCAAAGTGGGTTCTGTGCTGACAGCAGAGAGGCTGGTGCAGGGCTTAAACTCATGAACTTTGAGATCATGACCTGAGAAGTCAGATGCTTAACTGATGGAGCCAGCCAGGTGCCCAAATATTTCTTCATTCTTCAAGGATAATATACCAAAATATACCAATAATTCTGGACTGACAGGTTATTTTTCTTTTAGCATTTTACACTTTAAACATACTATTCCATTTGTTTTCTTGTTTGTGTGTGTGTGTGTTTTTTTTATGAGAAGTATATTTTCATTCTTATTCTTGTTCCCTTTTAGGTTATGTGTAGTGTGTGTGTGTGTGTGTGTGTCTGTGTTTCCAGTATTTTGGCATGTATCACTAATTTTAGAAAATTTTTAATCACTAACATTCAACCTTTTTACTACCCCGATCTCAGTTTTCTTAGTGGAGTTTCCAGTTACTCATAACGCTATGTCACATATCTCTTGAATTCTCTGTTCTGTTTTTTTGTTAGCTAATAGGGTTTTGGTTTGTTTATTTTTGGTTGGTCATTATTTGTTTGTTTTGTTTCTTTTACTCTTTTTTTCTCTTTGCCTATAGTAATTTTTATTTCACTATCTCCTAAGTTTACTGATTCTTTGCTCTACTGTGTTGAATGTGATGATGAGTCTATTGAGGATATTTTAGATATCTGTAGCTGTGTTTTTTATTCTTTTTCTCCATTCTCCTAAAAACTTATTGGATCTTAAATGATCTCTACTTTTTTTCATTAATAATAATTATTTTAAATTTCCTGATAGTCCCTACATCTGTGTCATATATGGATTTGTTTCTGATTGCTTTTCTCACCAGACTTTTTACTCCCTTTTTACTCTGCAATTTTTTTTATCAAAAGTCAGACATTTACAGGATATTAGATATTGAGTTAAATGGCTTTTATTCCTGGAAATGAGAATGCCCTTTCTTCTGCTAAGCATTTAGTTTAAGCTCGTTAAAATGTTTTTTTAAGCATATTATAAATTTTATCATCTTAAGCATTTATACTGTACAATGTAGTGGTGTTAATTATGTTTACATTTTTTGGAAACAGGTTTCCAGAAATTTTTCATTTTGAAGAACTGAAACTCTGTACCCATTAAACAATAACTACCCTTTACTCCCTACCTCCAGTCTCTGATAACCTCCATTCTACTTTTTATGCCTATGAATATGACTACTTTAGATATCTCATATAAGTGGAATTATACAGTGTTTATCCTTTTGTGACTGGCTATTTCCCTTCACAATGTATTCAAGGTTCTTCTGATACTGTAGCATGTGATTGAATTTCCTTCTTTTTTAATGCTGCATTGTAGCTCAGTGTATGAATATACCACGTTTTCTCAATCCATTTCATCTATTGATGGACATCTTTGTTGTTTCCATCTCTTGGCTATTATGAATAATGTTGCTATAAACATAGGTGTGTAAATGTTTCTTCAAGATTCCATTTCCAATTCTTTTGGATGCATATCCAGAAGTAGAATTGAAGTGTATGGAATTTTACATTAATTTAGTTAGAGATTGGGCTGGTTTTGAAGTTTGTTATTACTACGACCACCCTCGGTGCACACGAGACCTCACATACACACACATATACCCAATGAAATATTACTCAGCACCAAAATGAATGAAATCTTGCCATTTGCAATGACATGAATAGAGCTAGAGTCTATCATTCTAAATAAAATAAGTCAAAGAAAGACAAACAGAACATTTTTTTTACTCATATGTGGAGTTTAAGAAAAAAACTGAAGAACATATGGGAAGAGGAAAAAAGCGATAAGGAAGCAAACCATATGAGCATCTTAATGATAGAGAACAAACTGAGGGTTGAGGGAGGGAGGTGAAGGATGGGCTAAATGGGTGACAGGTATTGAGGAAGGCACTTGTGATGAGCATTGGGTGTTATATGTAAGTGATGAATCACTAAATTCTACTCCTAAAACCAATATTACACTATGTATTATGTAACTAGTATTTAAATAAACATTTGGGGAAAGAAACAAAAATAAAAAACTTATTTAAAAAGAGAGAGAGAAAGAAATGTTTCCACTAAAGAAGTTAGCCTTGGTGGCATTAAACTGAAAATGTCCATCTGGGGCTCCATATGCCATTGAAACTGCATGCAGTTAAGGAAGTTCACTGTACTGCTCAGTGTACTTTAGGTTTGAGCTGTGTGTGACTGAACTGATATCTCTCCTAGATGATCCTATAACTGATGGGACTCTTTTCCTATGCCTGGAATACTTGTTTTCATATAAACATAGAAATAACTGGATGTTGACACAGAAAAGTAGAGGATGATGCTGGTTTTCTGCTTTTGTTTTTCTGGGTCCACTTTCCACTTTCTACATCCATTCATGTCCAGGATGTGCTGCTTTATGGAGAGCTACTATGGACACCCTCATCTTCTGGCATTTTGATGGGCTCAAGAGAGTAGGGTATGGGGAGACAGTGCCATCATGCCACTAGACCCTTCCACATTGGGCTTCTGGGTTGGCAGTGGCTACTTCACTTTTCTGGGAGCTTCTGTGCTGTGGCTTTCTCTTAAAGCTGCAGTTACCTTTATAAGATTTAGTGGTCCTTCTCCCCAGTGGCCCCTGCAGGCCTCTGGAAAATTTGAAGTTCTTACTGTTGCTGGACTTGGTGTGCTTCACTATTCTTTGTTATCTTCCATAATCTTGTTTGTGTTAAGTGAATAGATGTTTCATTAAAGTTTTCCTGATTATGCCACTTGTGTCCTGTCAGGAGACTGATGGTAATCATCACAATTTCAAGAAATACCAGGATATGTAAGTGATCATATAAAAATCACATAAGAAACACTTTCTTCTTCATTTTTATTCTCCACTGTATTCACTAAAGTTAGTTGAAATGACCTCAAATCAGAGTACAAAACTAAATAAATGAATGAAAGTGGGTGATCATCTCTAGAAGCTCTGTAGAACTCAGACATTGGACAATCACTGGACTAAATGAGCTTTACTATTCTTCTAATGCTCCCAGCGTAGACTCTTACTGGCTTTCACCTGGTTTGAGGAATCAATTTTATGTTTTCTTACCAAATGTGTGTTATGTAAGTACTTATCTGAATATGGTTTTGGCTGTAAAGGGCTCCACTATTTTTCAGAGAGCTGGCCTGTGCTTCAAAAGTCAGAATGAAGAGGATACAGATCTTCAAGCAAACACAAGTCATATGTCTCTGTCATAAATGTCAGTTCAGAGATGTTAGTCAACAATGAATAACAAAAGGAACAAAAACTAAGAAATGAAGAGTAGAGTTGAATGCCAATAGCTGTGCAAAGATGAAGGGTTGATTAGACTGCTCAATATGGAATCATGTAAAAGTGAACAGCTTCAAATAAGATAGGGTGGAGGAAGCTAGAAACCTTGATGAGGCAGACGAAGCAAAACCACAATTTATATTTTGTGAAACCATGAAGTAAATCTTATGTGCCTTTGACCCTTGAACAACATGAGTTTGAACTGCACAGTTTCACTTATACACAATTTTTTAAAAGATAAGTACTATATTGTAAATGTATTTTTTCATGTTTTTCTTAATAACATTTTCTTTCCTCTAGCTTACTTTAGTTAAGAATATAGTGTATAATACATAAAGCATATAGAATATGCAAGTGCTAATAGGCTGTGTATGTAATTGGTAAGACTTACAGTCCACAGTAAGCACTATTTAACTTTTTGAGGAGTCAAAAGGTATACAGAGATATTTTTGCTGTGTGGAGGGTCAGTGCTCCTAAACCCTGTGTTGTTCAACACTCAACTGTAATTATAAGACTTGTTTTTTTTTTATCTTTGTTTCCTATATGGCGAAATGCTTTTGGTATTTAGAACAGTATGATGTGTGTAATAGGTTCTTAATGAATGTTTGGAAAGAGGAAGAATATTATTTCTATTTAAAATTGTAGAAGTGAGCTTAACAGTTCCTATTGTAATTGGTGTAGGTATGTCACATTAAAAAGAAGTCAGTGAATTTACACAAAGTAGCTGACTTTGGTTAACTATGAAAGGAAGGCCAAGGTGACAGAAAGAACTAAACCCTCTCACATGTGTACCCAAACTCTTGCACAGTCGTATAAGAGACTACTCATAAACACTAGGCACATGAGTGAGGGGAAGAAGGGCAATGAGGAGAGGTCTTCATCCCTTGGTAACTCAAAGCTGGATAACAAAGGAAACTGTGTTTTCCCTAGCTCTTCGAAAGATTATACTTAACTCCATTTCTTCTTCCATTGTTCTTTGCCATTATTATTCTCATCACCCTGGTCAGTATAGTTGTTAAGCAATCAGAGAGCCAAGAAAAGATTGAACAAAGCTATTGTCCTTCACCCCAGAAGCCTACAAGGTGACAGAAATTGTCTCATTTTCCATTCTGTGTATATTTTATTTCATTTATAGTAGTTGCACATGAATTATTTCACAAGTGCTGCATGAGCTGCTTTTGAACTAGAGCCCAGTTGTTGCTCTCCTATTCCAGGGAAAGGTAGGTTTTCCACACTGGGTTGTGAGATAATGCATAGAGCCCATATCCTCTCAGTATGATCACCACATGCCTGCCATGCTCCTCTACCTTCTCAGTGGTTAGACCCAGGCAAAGATTATTAAGGACAGAAGAAAGTTGGTAAGCTAAAGACATTACTTGTGAGGATAAAATTTATTTTGTGTATGATTGGCAAAAATGCATTTAACTTGCAAAATTCTCTGAAATAGATCTTTAGATTTGAGATATTTCTTGGTAGCCTGGGAGGTGCAGTTCTATCTGAATCTCAGAATATTGCATGCTTACATCTGTTCTCAGAATACTAGTAAAACTGCTATCCTTCCTCTCATGTGAAGTGTTTTAAAGGAAAACCATCTTAACTAATAAAACATCACCTTATCTCTTATTTTTGGTATTCAGTAACCATGGAAGCACATCTTAATTTTTGTAGGGTATTATTTCTAAGATAATTCCTTAAGGCTATTTAGATGTAGTACATTCTACAGATGACAGTTTTGTGCAAAAGCACTTTTAATAAATCTATATTTAAATATTTGTAAACCTTTAATAAATGCTCAGACTCAAGTCTAGGAATTAGGAAGGCAGCATTAAAAACTCTATTGTACATATATATCTTCTGAGCTTCCATAGTTCTCAGTCTTGACACTACAGTAGAATCTCCTGGATGAGCTTTATACACACACACACACACACACACACACACACATATTTACTTATTTTTGAGAGTGAGAGTGAGAGAGATCATAAGCAAGGGGGAGAAGAGAGAGAAGGAGACACAGAATCTGAAGTAGGCTCCAGGCTCCAAACTGTCATCACAGAGCCCGATGTGGGGCTCGAACCCATGAACTGTGAGATCATGACCTGAGTTGAAGTCAGACGCTTAACCAACTGAGCTACCCAGGCACCCCCTTTCCTAAATTAATTACTGATGTCGGGGCCCTGACTTAAGCAGAATGTCTCAAGTGGGGAAGGGAATCCATGTATATTTTCTAAAAGCTCCCCAGGTGATTCTAAGGTGTGCCCATGGGATAGTACTCTTGACTTTTATTCAATGAAATGAATCAAGAGATTAAATTAAGTTTTAACACACCAAAGCCCTTGAAAATTTTAATAAGAATTCCATGATCATAATCTCTTCCATTAGTGTATAGAAGGATATCAGGAACTAGGTATTCTCTGACAAGTAATTACCTTTCATGGAGAGGATAAGGCTGTCAATAGCTGGAAAGTGATGAAGTGAAAGCAAGGGTATCATGCCACATCAAGTGAGGCCTTGTATCCGGTTCATCTGAGTTCCTCTGCTGGAAGCAGAATGTCATTCTGAAAACAGCACAATCAAATGAGATACCTTGAGAGGGGAAAAAAAAAAAGGCTGAACTGCTTCCTCAGCACGTCTCTTTTCCTGGTACATTTATTGGTTTCTATTATCAACTACAAATCAAATTTGATTTAAAACTATGTTCTGCTTGTATCAGGATTTTTTGGTTACTCTATAGGAATTCCTTAATATGATTTTACAAAAAAGTTAAGCCTTCAGAAAGTGTATTTCTGGGAATACAGCAATTATATTTGCTCTTATTGTCTATATGTTTATATAAAACATTTTTAAATTCACAAATCCATGAAACTGCCATTAACTATAACCACAGAAACATTGGTAAGTGCAGTGATTTGATGAGACTCAACTAAAACTGTCTTTCTATGTGTACACTGTCAAATAACAGGACTGACAACATTCATAACAGGAGTGTCCACATACATCACCTGGCTTGTGTGCTTGTGCTTTGACTCTCAACCCTGTCAAAAGATACTCTGAAAAGAGTGATCAGTCTGATTCACCTGAAAAAGAAAGAGAATTTCCAGCCTACATCAAATCCAGAGAAAAGTACAAAACAGCACAACCGGCACCTTATGTATTTTATACTATAACATTAATACCAAAGATGGCTTATGCAGAGGTATCAAGCAGATTTCTTAAGATAGATAAGAGTCTGCTTCAGAAGAAAGATTACGCTTTTGAAAAGAATTACTTGCCCTTGAATTAAGAGACTGCCATTGTACCTAAAACCCACTAGAAATTTTCTCACTAAATTTTAAAGCACCCTTTATTCTTTCTCTCTTTTTTAAAAAAAATATGTACTTATCCTTTTTAAGTGGGCTCTATGCCCAATATGGGCTTGAATTCTCGATCCTGAGATCAAGAGTCATATGATCTATTGACTGAGCCAGCCCGGCACCCCCTATTCTCTTTCTTAATCAATGTGTTCAAAAGAGGAGTATAGAAAAAGTATAGAAAAATGTATCATTCTTGGTTCTCTCATCTAGACTTAGAGATACTATGTAATGGAGACCTAAGGGTGCTTGGTACAATCCCAACTCAGCACAAATGTATAAAACTAATATCCACCGAAAAGTGTACAGATTTACTAACATGCATTATTCACATAAAGTGTGGCTGACAAGAATTGGAATGCCAGATTTTCCTTTCCATATAATTAATCTTATAAGAAAAAAATATTTGACAATACCACAGATGATAGAAAACGGAAGGTAAGAGGGTTGCCTGGGTGGCTCAGTTGGTTGAGCATCCGACTTGGGCTCAGGTCATCATCTCATGGTTCCTGAGTTTAAGCCCTGCTGTGCTGACAGCTCAGAGCCTGGAGCCTGCTTTGGATTCTGTTTCTCCCTCTCTCTCTGCCACTCCCTTGCTCACACTTGTCTCTCTGTCTCTGAAAAATAAACGTTTAAAAATTTAAAGAAAGAAAAAATAGATGGCAAGAATAAAAGTAACTTTTTTTCTTAAGGCATTAGCATTAGTGGAGAATGTATAACTTAGAACAGATTATAAAGTGAAACTTGGACATTAGATATCTTGATATGATTCATTACACTCAGCAATAGTCAGCTCCCAATGCAGACCTATTGAAAGGAACAAAACTTATTAGGATGGTTTTTGTTTGAAGGCAAATAAATAAAGATGCTGATGATGTAAATACTTAATATTCTAGGTAAACAACATGTACAAGCACTGTTCTGAGAACTTTACAAGTGTTACTTAATTTATTCTTCATAATAACCAGATGAGGTGGTGTCATAGACTCTGGGTCTAAAGTTTTCTTGTCTAGCAAGAAAGTGGGATGCAGGATTAAAATGTGAGAGATGGATAATGTCCAGGAAAAGACAAGAGCCCTGAATAAGGGTCCTTGTCCCAATTTTATTAGGATCAGAGGCTTAAAAACATGTTGATGGATGTGAACAAAGAGACAATAAAACTGTGAACATTAATTTGGGGACATGAAGGAAAGGGAGGCTTAAGAATATTTGGGGTTAGGGGTTTGGGTTAATACAAAACAAAATCCTGGTGCTGAGCACCAGGTTGTTTCCAGCAGACATGAGACACCACCTCTGTTTACCTAAGCTAGTTTAGGGGATGAGACAGGTAGGACACATGACCTCAGGGTTAACAAGCCACCTTTTCTTTTGTTAATTATTTCTAATCTGGGGAGCTTCACCACAGTGGCAGCACAGTCCAGTGGTCTATAATCCTATTTACCTGCTTACCCAACTTGGTCCTTCCTTCCTGTGAATGCAGCTTTCTGCTATAGTACCAAATTGGGGAGCGCTTCCACCCTGAATAAATAACCTTATTTCTTTCATATACCTATCTATTGAGGGCCTTTGCCCCTCCATCTCTTTATTGGGGTTTCTGCCCCACCTCCTCTATACTTACTTACCTAATCTTGTTTACCCAAGCTCAGGTGTGGGCATCTTATGGCTTTGTACTTCTTTATGCCTTGTTAACCCATTGATATAAGCCTGGAGAATTCCTAAGATTATTCCCCACAAGGTGGGTATTGTTATTTCACAAGTAGCTGAGGCTCAGGGACATTAAATACTTTGCCCAATGGTAAGAACAGGAATAAAATGCAAATGAGAACCCCAAATCTATGCTTTCAAAGCTTATAGCAAAATGCTGTATACAAATATATGACAAATCTGTTGTAAAATACCTGTCTACTATTCTGCTTTCCTAAAATATAGCAAAATTTCCGTATAAACTCTCAAACGAGTTATGTTTTATTGTTACCTATTAAACAGGGTTTTTTCCCTCTCATATTTAGCTGGTGCCATATTCTCAGAACACCTGGTCGTTCACCTCACAGCAGCCTGATCTTACCCTCATTCCTCCTTCTGCCTGCCTTCCTATCACACAGCTTTCTGCATAATTATTATTACACAGATATAACCAGTAGCTTGATGTCAAGTGTTTTTTCCTGACAAATGTTCTTCCTGCAGCATTTAGACAGTGACCATTATTGATATTATAATCTGGCATTCTGATTAATGTTAAATAACATGACCCTCGGAAATAATGAGTATGTACCGATCAAAGTAGTTCTCCTGTGTTCAAATTTTAGGTGACATTCTCCATATGTTTTACTTAAAGGGACAGAGTAGGTGCTCTGTGGAAATGTACTGTTATTATCCAGATCAAAAAGAATGGCTGTGAAATCTGTTATCACTTCCCAGTTCACAGATGTGGCACAGAGCTAATGAAGTGACATGATTATGGCCAGAGTTAGAAAAATGGACTAAAGTGTATCATTCATCTGCCAGTACATCCCTAGCTATACAATAAACTTCAGAGCTGTGATCACATCCACGGCAACAGGCAAGGTACACGAAGGAGCAAATGGTAGCCCAAACTGTAGGTGCATTGTCATTACTACCTCACTCCAGGGCTGCTTTCCTGGGTCATTCAGTAGAAGAGGTTTCAATGACAGTTTTTTTTTCATTTATCTTTTTCATTAATTCTGCAAATACTATTTGGACATGTACTATGGGGCCCAGCAGACAGGCCCTGCCCTCAATATGCTTAAAGCCTACTGAGGGCATAAATAAGAATACCATGTATGTGATTTATGAGCACAGAAGAGCTTCTCCTGACCTAAGGACACCGAAGCCTTTTATAAAGAAGCCACTTGATAGCTGAATCTTGAGGAAATGGTACTAGTAGCCATTAACCCTGTGAGAGGGGTGCTGACCAGATGAGGGTAAAGCTGGTAAAAAGCTTAAGAAAATAGTCTGCTTCAGAAGCTTGATGAGACTGGAGCATAAAAGGCATGTGAAGCTGTGTTTGGGAAGAACAGGGCAGTGAAGGGGGCCTGGGTGGCTCAGTCAGTTAAGCATCCGGCTTTGGCTCAGATCATGATCTCACGGTTCATGGGTTTGAGCCCCACATCAGGCTCTGTGCTGACAGCTCGCTCAGAGCCTGGAGCCTGCTTCAGATTCTGGGTCTCCCTCTCTCTCGGACCCTCCCCTGCTCGAGCTGTCTCTCTCTGTCTCTCAAAAATAAATAAAAGACATAAAAAATTAAAAAAAAAAAAGAGCAGGCAGTGAAGGCCAGATAATGGAGAACCTTATAAAAGAGATTACCTTGGAAGACAACAGGAAGTCCTGAAGAGCACAAAGCGTAAAGAGCACTAGGGAGAAGAACACAAGATAAATTGTAGAATTTTGAAATAACTACAGAGCCTAGGAAAGAGGGGTGGAGACTAGAGAAAAGCATTTCAGAGGATTATTGCCTTGGCCAGGAGTAAAATCTACTGAGAAACAGTAGTGGTGATGGATTTGGGTGTGGCCACTGACTTGGTATATGGGGTCAAATATGAAGATTGACTTGTGTACAATTTTGATAACTGAATAGAAGATATTTGGTACAAATTAAGGGAATAAATATAAGGAGGAGTTTGTTGACTGAGGAGGGAGGGGGTAGCATTACAACTTCAATAGGGAATATGAAGAACTGAGATTAATCTGAAACAGCGTGTCAAGTTGAGGAAAGCAGACAGGGTTGGAAAGGGGAATTTAGCAGTTTTTTTTCAATATGTTGTGGATGAAGTCATGGAGGTGAATATGTTGGGCCAAATAGATTTATCTCATAAAGATGAGATCCAGTGGCAAGACCTGGAGGAATAGCAGTGTTCACATGGCTCCAAAAAAAATAAGGTGAAAAAAAAGTGATTGTTGGAAAATAATGGCCTGAGTAAGTGGAAGAAAGCCAGCAGAGTAGAGTGTTATAAAAAGTGAATGAAGCTTTCCAATTCAACTCAGACATGTAAAGCACTGGGAGGTTTTCCTTACAGTAAGAAAAAGTTGGCCAAACAAAAAATTGTTGACTTTCCTTGAAGCTACCAGGGAATTAAAACTACAGGGCAAATCATCATCACAAGATCAGGAGAGTCTGATACATCCAGAGAGATAGAGCTGTCAATTTTACTTTCCTGAAGCAGAAAGCGCTGGATGCCCTAAGCCAGTAGGAACACTCACATAGTAATTTTAATGATTTGTTAGAGGCTGAGGAGCTCCTCAGGACTACAGTCATAATGAGAACTTGTATACTTTTGTAGGGTTTTTTTTAGAAACTCCACCAGATTCTCATTGAAGGGATCTAAGAAAGCTCCCAACACGGCCCTGACAGAAGAGGGTGAGCAGGTATCCTTAAACCTTTCCAAACCCTTCTACCAAACAACAAGAAATTTTGAAATCTTATCCTTGTTAGTAGAAGGGACGGCTACCCTACTCCAGGTTTCTCCAACATTTCTCTCCCTCTCTCTCTCTCTCTCTCTCTCTCTCTCTCATACACACACACACACACACACACACACACACACACACACACACACACTCATGCACACTACATCACCAATAGAGAAAAGGGCTTAAAGGAATAGACCAGGAATACTGCAATCAGACAAGAGAACAGTGGTTGGAGGAAGGGTGATGTTTGACACCTCGAAGAGAGACAGTTCTAAAACACTTTTAAGGGCAACATTCCTGAATCACAGGCCTACTAAAAGACTGACATTTAATTAGACAATTAGAGAATGTCCTCCTTTTTATCCTAAGATGAAACAAACAATACATTAATAGCAGTGGATTACAGTTTAAAGAACTGCAAGACACACACTGTCTAAGGACAGCACAAAGAGAAGTCCAAAAGATAAGAGGGAATTAAAAAGCAAGTTCACTAGAGAAATTTGAAGCCTCTGCTACCTATAGCTACAACTAACATTAAATACAGCCGAACTGATAAATTAACATAAATTCTCATATGAAAGGAGTTTATCTATTACCTTATAAAATATGGCTGAATTTCTACAAATATTAGAAGACATGCCAATAGGCAAATATAAACATAGTGTGATGACACAAAGCAATCATGAAAGCCAGATTCAGATATAACACGGATCTTGGAATTATCACATGAGGAATTTAATATAAGTATGATAATATGGCAAAGCTATCAATGGAAAAAAGACAGCATGCATAACCAGAAGGTATGGTAGCAGAGAGATAGAAACTATAAAAATCAGAAGGAAATGCTCAGAATCAAAAACATAACAATAGACATGAAGAATACCTTTGACAGGTTCATCATTAGACTCAACGCAGATGAAGAAAAAATAAGTGAACTTAAGATAGGTTACCAGAAATGGTAACATAAATGTATCAAAAAAAAAGCTTACCAAAACAGTGGGAAATATCACTAAGTGTGACATACACAGAACTGGAATAGCAGAAGCAACAGAAAGAAAATGGAGCAAAAGAAATATTTGAAGAAATAATGATTGAAAATTTCTCCAAATTAATGACAGGTACCAAACCAGAGTTTCAAAAAACTCACAGAGGGGACCTGAGTGGCTCAGTTGGTTAAGCATCTGACTCCTGATTTTGACTCAGGTCATGATGTAAGGGTTGTGAGATCAAGCCCCAGGTCAGGCTCTGCACTGCTTGGGATTCTTTCCCCCTCTTCTCACTTTCTCCCTCTCAAAAAAAATCTCGGAGAATAACCAGCAGGATATAAATATTAATAAAATAGGCAAATCGTATTCAAACTGTGGGCATAAAAGCAAGAGAGAAAATCTTGACGGATGATAGAGGGAATAAAACACCGTTTTTTTATAGAGAAACAAGGATATGAAACACAAGAGACTTCTCTTCAGACACCATCCAAGCAGGAGAAGACTATAGTAAAATCTTCAAATGGTTGAAAGTCCTAGCCAACCTAGAATTTTGCATTTGATTATATCCATATCCAGTTTTTCCTTAAAAGTCAAAGAAAAGCATTTGTTAGCAAAGAAAATCTGCTGTGGCTTATTGCCAGTAGACCTGCCATATCTACTTGCCCGTAGATATAAAAAATGTCAAAATATTTTCAGGCAGAAGGAAAACTATACGTCAGTAACTTGGATTCACAAGATAAAACAGGTAAGGAATGAGTCCATGTGGACAGACTTCTCTTGCTGGGCTGGTGGTGGAAAGAGTCAGGCCTGCATTGCCGCCTTCTGGTGGGTGGGGACGTAATATGGCCTCTAGTTCCTAACCAGTTCACCTGTCTTTCTCACTTTCAGAGTTCTTCGGCTGCCTCTTGCATTATCTCCAGGGTTTAATTGTACTAAGTGTGAAGAAGCAGAGACTTACATGTACACCACCTTGTCTAACTGAATGTTTTGACATTCAGTTTTTCATCTGTAAGTTGCTTTTATGCATAGATTTTTAGGTGCTTGTTTTTATTATGAATAAATTTTTATTTTTTCATTATGTGTTCATATATTGAATATTTTATGTTTTTCTTCTTTTTTTTGTCTATTTGCCAGTTTACATTGGTTGGCATTAGGGCAATGTGGGTTTCATTTAATGGCTTTATAAATTTTCTCTCGCATTGTATTTTCTAAAAGAGATTATATAGACTTGCTATGATTTTTTTCCTTAAAAGTTTGAATTTTCCAGTAAAACATGAAATTTTCCTTGTTAGTAGGTTTTTAGGTTTTTAATAGCAAATTAGGCTTCTTTAATATATATAGGATTATTCGAGTTACCCACTTAATCCTGAGTGAGCATTAGCAGTTCATGTCTTGCAGGTGTCTGCAACATCTAAATTGTTGAATTTATTGGCGTAAAGAATTTGAAGATAACCTTCTGAATATCTCTAAGGCCTCCTGTAATGAATCCTCTTTTATTCCTCATATTGGTAATCTGTATCTCTTCTCTCTTTTTTTTTTCTTGGCTGGAGTTTAACAATTTCATTGACCTTTAAAAAAAACAGTTTTCAGTTTTGTTTATTTCTCTACTGTTTTCCTATTTTTAATTTTATTGATTTTTGGTTTTGTCTTTGTTTTTTGTTTCTTTTACTTATATTAGGTTTAATCTACTCAACTTTCTCTACTTGTTTAAGGTGGAAGCCTAGACCATTGAGACAAATTTCTAAAACAAGCATTAAATGTTATATGTATCCCTGTTACTACCTAATTAGCTGCATGTCACGATTTTTCTATTTTCTATTTTCATTTTCATTCCATTCAAAATGCTTTATTACTTCTTATTACTTCTTCTTTGACCTATGTGTTATTTCAGCATGTGTTATCTTATTTCCAAATATTGAGGGGTTTCCACATAATCCTTCTGTTATTGATTTGTAGTTTAATTCTGTATCAATTCCATATCACTTCAATTCTTTAAAAAATATGTTTTGTTTTATGGCTCAGAATATGGTCTCTCTCAATAAATAGTCCAAGTACACTTAAGAGGAATGTGCATTTTGTTGCTTGGGTGTGGAATGTCGATAAGTTCAAGCTGTTCGGTAGTGTTGTTCAGGTTTTCTGTATCTTTGCAGACATTCTGTCTAGCTGTTCTTTCAAATACTGAAAGAGGTGTATTGG
Source organism: Suricata suricatta (assembly GCF_006229205.1). Classification (NCBI taxonomy): domain Eukaryota; kingdom Metazoa; phylum Chordata; class Mammalia; order Carnivora; family Herpestidae; genus Suricata; species Suricata suricatta. The sequence continues at coordinate 116,110,387 of NC_043708.1, read as the reverse complement.
TTTCCCAACTACAACTGATTGATCTGTCTCTTCTCTCAGTTATACTAGTTTGTGCTCCGTGCCGTTAGAGGCTGTGTTGTTGAATTATGTCTTTTTGCTGAATTATCATTATTAGAATTATTATGGAACAATTTTATTATTATGTAATCTACTTTTTTATCTTTGGTAATATTCCTAGTTTTGAAGTCTACTTTGATATTAGTATAGTCCCTCTAGCCTTTGTTGTACCACTTTTTTCCCCCTTTTCTGGACATCCAATTATATGATTATTAGACATTTTGATATTGATTTTGAAACGGGGATCTGTAGATTTGTTTTTCTCTCAACATTTCTGTTTTTTCATATTAGCTAATTTCTAATAATCTAACCTAAACTACAATGATTCTTTCCTCCATCAGATCTATTTTGCCCTTCAGCCCGTACCGTGAATTTGTTATTTCAGACATCCTTTTCATTTCTGAGGTTTCTATTTGTTTTTTTTTTTAAGTTTCTATTTCATTGGTTAACTAATGTACACTGGACTAGTGTGTGAGTTAATATCTTTCAACAGTTTAAAACAGTACTTTTTACATAATAACTGTTTAATAAATTTTAATTGTTAATTACAGCAAAGAAGAAGAGCACAGTTATGATGATGAGCACTGAGTAATGTATAAATTTGTTGAATCATTATATTATACACTTGAAACTAATATAACAATGTATAAATGTAAAAATGTAAAAAATAACTCATCATAGCAAAGATAAAAAATAAAGTTTCTATTTCAAGAATGTCCACTTTTCCCTTCTGGAATACAGCTTTCTCCATCTTGACCGGATATGAAAATCTCCCAGTCTTTTACTTTCAACTTTATTGAGTCTTCATATTTGAGGACAACTCTTTATAATTGGTATATAAAATGTCATTCTAAGCAAATACAGTGTGTCTAAAATAGATTTTGACAATTCTATTATTTTATTTGGAATATCTATAACATTTTTATGTAAAGCAATCATGGATATACTTGAATTTATGTCTGTCAGCCTATCATTTATTTCTATTTGACCCCCATGCTTTAATCTCCTTTCTTCCCTATTACTTTCACTCAAATTAATGGAAAAAAATGATTTTATTTTCTTAATTAACATTCTTATGTTACATTTTTACTATTCTTATTCATTTTTATTCTATATACATAAAAATGTTCAAAATAAAGATACACATTTTATTGATTTATCACAGTGAACACCAATGCAAAAATATCTTCAGTCATAAAAAAGGATATTACCACAAACTTAGAGACCACCACTGTGTCTCTTTTACCCCCTATCCACTTCTCCTTAATATTAACTGCTATCCTGTTTTATGATAAGGCCATCCTAGCTTTTTTAAATAGATCTAGCACCTAAGCATACATCCCTAAAGACTATTTTATTTTGGGCTGTGTGTTTTATGTATTCTTTTCTTACTGGAATTTTGTTTAACATTAAGTCTGTAAAACTTATTTGCATAGATCTTATACTATGTATTTTCAGTGGAAGCATATATGCAAATGTTGAGAGAAAGAAATGGAAGGATACATATCATACTGGCAATAGTGATATCTCTGAAGAAGGAACTGAGAGTACCAGAAGCTTTGGAAGAACTTTAAGAGCTATGTTTTAGCAATTGTTCTTTATGGAAAAAACTGATTTATAATTTACAAAAAGATATCAGAACTAAATTTTAATCTCTTTGAGAATAGGCATTGAGTCTTCAACTGCAGTGATACATTATATCAATGCTTTATAGCCATATGAAAGCTTAGAATATTGATATGAGAGTAAGTTTGTTACCTGCTCTAGAGAAGAGGAAAATTCTGCACTTAATGGTTATTTTTATCATCTGTTAAGTAAACCTTTATTTAATACATGACTTTTTAAATGAGTGGTTTGGGGGTTCCAAAGGACTTACAGGACTCAGAAAAGCTGACAGACTACACTTCTGGTTACAGTCTATTACAGCAAAATGATAATTTAAAATTAACAAAGGGCAAAAATGCATGAGGCAAAATTTAAGCTTTTAGGTAGATATATTGTTTTTATACACAAACAATAAATTTTAATTGAAGTAGAGAACTCAGAAAATTAAAAGCAAAATTGAAAAAATAAAAATGACAAAACAAAAAAAAAGCCCACAACACCAACAAGTTAGTACTATACACATGTATTAATGTTCATGTATATATCTTCTCTGTATATAAAAATATATATGTAAGTATTTTATATTAAAATACATACTTCAGAAAATAAGAAAACAATCTATATATCCTATTTTGTAACCTGATTAGTATCATTGATTATATTATAAAAATATTTTTCTGTCAAAAAAGCCAAATGGCTATCATGCACAAATATATTTAATGTGTACTTTGTGGGTGGACATTTAAGTTTAATTCATTTCCTTAATATTTATACAGGGAATATATTGTTCCTTTAAGAGTCCTTGTGTTCTCATCATATTTTATATTTCATTTCTTTATATAAATAAAAATATTTAACATTTAAAAAATAAAAATTCAAAAATGGGGTACCTGAATGGCTCAGTTGATTGGGTGTTGGACTTCAACTCAGTAATGATCTCCCAGTTAGTGGGTTCAAGCCCCACACTGGGTTCTGTGCTGACAGTTCAGAGTCTGGAGCCTGTTTCAAATTCTGTGTCTCCCTCTCTCTCTGCCCCTACCTTGTTTGCACTCTGTCTCTCCCTGTCTCAAAAATAAGTGCACATTAAAAAAATAATAATATATTTAAATTTTAATCTAGAAGTTGTTAATTTGGCTATTAATACAACTTGTTATCCATATGAGCTGTGTAAGAAAAGGTCATTAATCGTCACTGCCATTAGACCATATGAATAGCTCCTGTTTAGCTTACTCTGCACTCTTTTCCCCTTGAATTTAACAACAATACAGAAATGAAAATAAGTATTTCTCCTTTGATTTCTCAAATTCAAAGTTCAGTGATTTTTACAGAGTTCTGTGAAATTGAGTTTTCATTTGTGAAAGGAATAATATTTCAGACATTTCATTTTTTATTCTTAGAGATATATTTCAATAAATATAAACCTTCTCCCATATAAGAACCTTGCTATTATTGCATTCAAAATAAGGAAAGCTCTTGCTTGTGATGCAGTATCACATAATTGGATCTGTCGAAAGAAATAGAAATGTGCACAAAAAGTACCATTTAGAATTAAACGGAATGTCAATTCAATACCTATTTTATTTTTCATAATTACTCAGTTTTGAACTACACATTCTCTCTGTTCTTGGTGTTGTCTTTAAGTTATTAACACTCATACTTGAACAAAATAAACTTTCAATGTCTATATCCTTCCAAAAAGATAAAAGTCCTAGCATGATATACTCTCTCTACTCACCCTCCTCCTTCCCTGTGCTACTATCTGGTACTTTACTATAAGATTACATAGTAAAACTGAAAAACAACTCACTGAGGCAAATTCTTTAGGTTGCATCTTATTTGTATCTTTCACAAATATCTTTGATCATCTTTTTGTATTCTATTTCCTTCTCTTGACTTCAGTTCCTTGCTGAAATATAATTTCTCATTTTCATAGTCTTTAGTAAAAATTCTGAGTTCTTGATAATCTGAGTTATCATTTTGCTTTTACATTTGAATGAAGGTTGACTGGATATACAATTCTAGTTTAAAAAGACCTTCTCTCCAACACTTTTAAAATATTGCTCTGTTAATCTTCTTAGGCTCATTTTTGCTAATGAGAGACTAATGTTAATTGAATCTTGCTATTTGCAGGTTACCTGTTTCTTTTTTTTTTTTCTCTCTGGTAACTTTTAGATTTTTTTACATTTGATTCTAAGATATTATCAGTTATATAAAATTTTTTATTAGCATATGGCACACATACAGGAAAGTTTACAAAATACAAATGTTCACTCAGTGACTTAGCATAAATATGACACTTTGTCTAGCACTTGTGTAACAGCATCCACAAGAAGAAAACGAAAATTACCAATATCCCAGAAACAGCACTTATGCCAGTTACTAGCAGTCTGAGAATAAAAAGAAATTACCTTGGGTCACTGGAACAGCTCAATCGGTTAAGCGTCCCACTTTGGCTCAGGTCATGATCTCATGGTTCATGAGTTTGAGCCCCACATCAGGCTCTGCGCTGACAGGTCAGAGCCAGGAGTTTGCTTTGGATTCTGTGTCTCCCTTTCTGTGCTTCTCCCCTGTTCATGCTCTGTCTGTCTCTCAAAAATAAATTAAAATGGTAAACAAAAATTTTAAAAAATTACCTCAATTTGATAAAGAATATTTACCAAATAAACCTACAGCAAACATCATACTTAATGGTGGAAGATTGAATACTTTTTCCTCTAAAGTGGGAAAAAAAGCAAAGAATCTACCTTCACCACTCTTATTCTACATATTGCTGAGGGTTCTAGCTAGTGCAATAAGGCAAGAAAAAGACAGAAGGCATACAGATTGGAATGTAAGAAATAAAACTACCCTTATTTTAGATGATATGATTGTTTACCTAGAGAATTTCTAGTAATCTACCAAAAAATTCAAACCAAAATGAAACTGAACTAACTTTTCAGAACCTAGAAGACATCAAAAGACACAAAATTCACACTCCCAAATCAATCTTATATACACATACTTATCAATGAATATGTAGAAATTAACATTAAAAGTGCAATACCATTAAGAATCACTCCATATTAAATTATACACTTAGGTATACACTTAGCAAAGAATGTGTAAGATCTATGGGGCACCTGGGTGGCTCAGTCGATTAAGTCTCCGGCTTCGGCTCAGGTCAGATCTCACGTTTGTGGGTTTGAGCCCTGCATCAGGCTCTGTGCGGACAGCTAGCTCAGAGCTTGGAACCTGCTTCCGGTTCTGTGTCTTCTTCTCTCTCTGCCCCTCCACGTCTCCTGCTCTGTCTTTATCTGTATCAAAAACAAATAAAACATTTAAAATTTTTTAAAAAAAAGATTGTGTAAGATCTGTATGATAAAAATGACAAAACACTGCTGAAAGAAATAAAAGGAAGACCTAAATACATATAAAGACATGCTAACATACTCAAGGTGTCAATGTTCTCCACACTGATCTAAAGGTTTCACATAATATTTATCAAAATTCTATCAAGGTACAAACAAGCATATTCTAAAATTTATATGGATAGGAATAGACCCCAGAGTAGCTAATGTAGTCAGTAAGGAAGAATAAAGTGAAAAGAATTACTCTACCTGGTATTCCAGATTACTGTAAAGTTCCAGTAATCATGGTAGTGTGGACAGCATGTAGGGAGGTGCATAGAGTAATGGCACAAAGTAGAGAACCCAGAAATAGACCCACAAGTAGGCTCAATTAATTACCAAAGATGCAAAAGTAATTTAATAAACGAAGAATAACTTTTTCAATCAAAAGAATCATCTGAACATCCACAGGCATAAATTTAACCTTAACCTTAACCTCATACCCCATGTAAAACTTAAAGTGGACCACACATTTAATTTTAAAATGCAAAACTATAAAACCTTTAGAAAAAACCAGAAGAAAATCTTTGGGATATTGGACTCAGAACAGTTCACAGACTGTACCCAAAGTCCTGTCCATAAGAGGAAAAAGTCAATAAATTATACCTCATTAAAATAGAAAACTTGGCTCTGTGAGAGCCCATGTGAGGAGGATAAAAGGACAAGCTACAGACTGAGAGAAAATATTTGCAATCCATGTGTGTGAAAAAAGACTAGTATTTGAAACATATACAACATATAGAGATCTTTTAAAATACAAACATAAAACAAACTAATTAGAAAAGGCACAAAAGACATGAGATTTTTCACCAAGGAGCATGTACAGATGGCAAATAAGAAGATAAAATGATATTCAACATCATTCACCATCAGCAAAATGCAAATTAAAACTGCAGTGAGATGTCACTGCATACATATCTGAAGAGCTGAAAGAAAAAATACTGACAACACCAAATGCTGGCAAGGATGTAGAAAAATGGGATCTCTCACACATTGTGGTGGGAATATAAAATGGTACAGCCACTCTAAAAAATAGTTTTTCATTTCTTATAAAACTAGTTACCATTATCATATGAACTAGCAATTGCACTCCAGGCATTTATTTCAGAGAAATGAAAACACCTTTTTACAAAAACCTGTACATGAATGTCAGTAGCCTTATTTGTAATTGACAAAAACTGGATTCAGCTCACATGCCCTTCAATAAGTAAATGGATAGGGGCACCTGGGTGGCTTGGTCAGTTAAGTGTCCTACTTTGGCTCAGGTGATGATCTCATGGTTCATGGGTTTGAGCTCTGCGTTGGGCTCTGTGTTGACAGCTCAGAGCCTGGTGTCTGCTTCAGATTCTGTGCCTCCCTCCCTTTCTACCTCTCCCCTGTTTCTGTTCTGTCTGTCTCTCTCTATCAAAAATAAGTTAACATTAAAAATTTTTGGTAAAAAATTTTAAAAAATAAGTAAATGGATAAACCCACCTACACACCTCATGGAATATTACTGAGAAAATAAAGAACAATCCATTGATACATGGAACAACTTGGATGAGCTCCTGGGTGTTCCGCTTAGTGAAAAAAAGCTAATACCAAAGGGTTACATACTGTATTTTCCATTTACATAATAGTTTTTTAAAATGAAAAAATAGAAATGGAGAACAGGTGAGTTGTTGCCAAGGGCTTGCGGGAATGAGTAGGTGTAGCTATAAAAGGTCAACACAAAAGATCTTTGTGGTATTAGAATTGTGCAGTATCTTTATTTTAGAGTGGTTAAAATTGTATAGATCCTGTTAAACACACACATGAGTATACACAAAACTGGGCAAATCTAATAAAATCAGTAGATTAAATCAATGTTAATATTCTGGTTGTGATATTAATATAATTTTGCAAAATGTTACCATTGGAGAAAAACAGACAAGGTATACACAGGGTTTCTCTATGTTGTTTTTACATTTGCATGTGATTCTGCAATTATCACAAGAAAATTTTCAACTAAAGAAAAGGTAAAATTGGAGCAGACCAATGAACCTCCTAGTAACAGCAAAGAGCCCTACCTTATGACAGTGCTAAAATAGGACATTGAGTTAGTAAGCTCTCAGGATGGGAACCATTTGTTACTTTTCAGTTGTAATGTACAAACCCCTATAGATTAAATACCACACACTGAGCCACATTTCACTTTTGAGAAATGTCACTTTGTTCATATGAGCTAACTGCTAAGGATATATAATTATTTTCTCTCCAGGAGACAGTCTAAAGCATGCATGGGGGAAAGTTAATATAGAATGAATAAACAAGCCAGGCACATGGGGAGGTTCATGTGCACTTGATTCTTCCAAGAATCAAGTATTTTGTCCTATGATGATTACAGCCTAAGGAGACTTCATTTCTCAGTGGTTCAATTTGATTCTATCAATACAAGTAAGACCGAAATGATGTGGGCCCTATTAGACATGTTTTCAAATATGTTAAATCTTTTTATTTTTGTATATTTCACAAATGCATTTTGTATTTAGAGGTAAGTAAATGATGTGCTGTAGACTGCTATACCCATAGCAGTACTTCCTTACACTGAATGACTTTGAACTTGAACTTTAGACTCCATAGCCCCAGTTAATTTACTGAGGCAGCAATGAGCTTGACCCAGGGGCTGCCATCCAGGTAACAGCTCAGTGGGACAAAACTCAAAGTGGAGTGCCATCCTGAATAGGACTGACAAACCCATTCAGATGTCTCAACAGAAACTTTAAAAAATCAGTATTAAACAAACAGAAAATTCTAGAAGGATCTTTAAGGCAGTAGTAGGCTCAAAAACCAAACTGAAGACAGGAAAAGAGAAGAGTAATGGAGAATGGCAGAAGCAGCACAAACAATAAGGACTACAGGAGTAGAACTGAAAAGCAGTAAGCTGAGCTGTGATTCGCACAGTCATGAGGGTGGAAGACATGGAGGAGAGTGGCTGAGGGATTATCATATGGCCATTTCCTTTGTTTGATTCCTGAATTTCTGTGGAAACTGGAGCTGCCAAGTCCAAGGTCAGATCTTCATAATCTCTTATTTTAGCCACTTTAACAGCCACTTCATCATACTCTTTGCTTACATCCAACTTATGTTCCTCAAACTTACCGTCAACATAGTGTCCAAATTCATCGGATTATAGTTGAGTCTGATCATACCATGTTTCCTGCATATGGTATCCTACTGTCCTCAATATGAAGTCATAAGGCTTAATAGGACTTTCCAGGCTCTTCAATGTGCTTCAAATGTCGGTGGATATAGCAAAACCTGCACTACATAATGAAAATGCCCATTCTAGGGCTTCCTTCTCAGGAATTATGATTCTGCTGGTGATATGGAGCCCAAGGCTTCACATGGTTTTTTCTTTTTAAATTGTTATATTTTTATACAAATGATACTTCACTGGTTTGAAAATAGAAAGTATGAAAGGATTTTGAAAAATCTGTCTCCCACCTCTGGATTCAGTCATCTTTCTTCCCTCCCTCTTCCATGCTAGTTTCTTGTTTATCCTTCCAGAGATATTTAATGCTAACATCGCTCAATATGAATATATAGTAAAACTTTGTATTGTGAATAACTTGGTCTATGAGTGTTCTGCAAGGCAAGCAAATATTTCTAATAAATTTTAACTTGATAAACAAGCAATGTCTTGCAATTCGAGTAGTACATGATGCTGAATGTCACGTGATCACAACTGACCCAATGGTTCTTGAAATTCACTTTAATATACAAGTGCTTTGAAGTACAAACACATTTCTAGAATGAATTATGCTCACAAATGAAAGTTTTACTGCATATTGTTTTCTTTCATTTAATGTAGATATATACATAAAATACACTGAGCCTAAACTCAGGTGCTTTCTATTAATTCAAGACTTGCAGCACTCTACTTTATTTTAATTGTTTATTTATTTACTTTGACAGAGGAAGAGAGAGGAGAAAGAGAGAAAGAGAGAGAGAGAGAGGATGAGAGGATGAGCATGCATGCAGAAGTGGGGGAAGCGGGCAGAGAAGTGAGAGAGAATCCTAAGCAAGCTCTGTTCTCTCAGCATAGAGCCCCATGCAGGGTTACCATGAAATTATGACTTGAGCCAAAATCAGGAGTCAGATTCCTAACCCTCTGAGCTATCCAGGCACCAACCCCCAACAGTTCAGCTTTAAAATAGTTAAGACACTAGATTGCGGGGGCCTGGGTGGTTCGGTTGGCTAAAATTCAACTTTTGATTTTGGCTCAGGTCATGATCTCCTGGTTCATGAGATCCATATTGGGCTCTTTGCAGACAGTGTGGAGCTTGCTTAGGATTCTCTCTCTTTCCCTCCCCTGCTTGTACACTCTTTATCTTTCTCTCAAGATGAATAAATAAAGATAAAAAAAAGTTAAGACATTATAGTGAACACGTTTGGAAAACCACTGACTTTCTGGAAAGATATTAAAATAAAACAAATACAAATTATAGCAGATGACAAAATAAAAACCTCTGAGAGAAGGAAAACTAAAAACATCTCTCATTTTTTTAAAAAGGCACACATAATCTTTCAAAATCTGTGAGTTTGTGATTTACAATTCTCTTTTGTTGTTGTTAGGAAAAAACAAAGCCAATTTATGATTTAATATTGAAACAAAGGCCCCAGGAGCAAGGAGGCAAGCACTGACTGCTTATATTTTCCAAGACAAAACACATTGCTTGGCACATGACAGGTGTTCAATAAAAGTTTTGATGAAATTTTAAGTATATGAAATAAAATCACAAATGTATAAAAATTTTTATGAGATCCTAAGTTATGAATGGTTAGTGGGGCCCAAGATTTTGATTTAGGAGATAGACCCAACAATATGGAAATTATTAAAACTCTAAGAAAAATATTAGTAAACTTGTTTTGTAATACTAACTTAACAGTTGTTTTCCCATCTGTGCTAAAAATCATATAAGAGGAATAATAATGAGATTTAAGTTGTGAATGAAATCTCCCTTGAAATTTATGTAGACTGGGATGCCTGGGTGGCTAAGTTGATTAAGCATCTGACTTCAGCTCAGGTCATATTCTCATGGCTCATGACTTCAAGCTCTGCATAGCGCTCTGCACTGACAGAGTGAAACCTGCTTGGGATTTCTCTGTCTCTCGGTCTCTCTCTCGCCTCTCCCCTGCTCTCACTCTTTTTGTCTCTCAAAATAAATAAATGAACTTTAAAAACCTCATGTAAGAATAAATATGTAATTTGATAATGGTTGCCACTGTGTTAGTCTCTCTAGCTGCTTTAGTTAATATACTTGTGCATCCTCATGGAGGAAAAAACATAGGCCCAGTGTCTCTAGTCTCTTCAGTCTAAGATAAGTCAATGAATCAAATGTGGGTCCTATTCTCCCCTAAATGGGGCAGTTTATTTATGGTCCCCAAACACAACAGAGAACACACTGTCCTTTTTATAAAACATTAGTGAAAAGCTAGGAGTAGTGAAAAGCAACTGTACTCCACAGAATGGCTCATTATGGCAAAGGCCCAGCTCTTCTTGGGGTCCTGGGCTGAGCCATCTTCCTGCCTGACTACCACCTTCCTCGCTGGCCATGGGCAGATCAGTTTTCAAACCTGGCAGGTGTCTCCAGTCTCCAGTCTATTTCCAAATCCGTAAATTGATAATGTGGTAATCATTTAGTTCCAGGGAAAGCCTACCTATACCACACTCTGGGTCTGACAAGGTCTAGCTCCATGATAAGCCAGCACTTCATATATGTACCCAGTCTGCATTACTCAGACTTCAAATCAGCATATATAGGAAATGAACAGCACATGCTAGGGACTATAGGATTGAAGGAGAGAAACAGAGCATGAACAAGGTAGTGAGAGGGAGACACAGAATCTGAAGCAGGCTCCAGGCTCTGAGCTGTCAGCATAGAGCTCAATGCGGGGCTCAAACTCACAAGCTGTGAGATCATGACCTGAGCCAAAGGTGGACACTTAACTGACTGAGCCAACCAGACACCCCTGTTTTCATCTTTTCAAAGTGAAAAATGGGGCACCTCAGTGACTCAGTTAGTTGAACACCTGACTCTTGATTTTGGCTGAGGTCATAGGATCAAGCCCTGTGTCTGACTTTGCGCTGAGTGTGGACCCTGCTTGAGATTCTCTCTCTTTCCTTCTGCCCCTCTCCCTGGTTTGTGTATGCACTCTCTGTCTGGAAAAAAAATGAAAAGAAAAAGTCCAAAATGCCTGGGTCCATTCTCTCACAGTGACCACCTATACAAGCCCCATGGAGAATGAACACTTGTGAGAAATCTTAGCCATTTCCAATTCAATGGCAAATTATGTTGGGCAGTGACAGCCAGGACTACCTCCCACCTTACATGTTGATCTCCCAAGGAGCTTTTACCTCGATGGTAGCCCCTGGGTCAGCCCCATCTCTGCCTCAGTAAATTATGAGTAGGGATGCAGAGTCTAAAGATCAAGGTCAAAGTGATCCAAGTGTAAGGAATTACTGAAGGGGTTTGTGGGCATTGCAGGCTTAAGCACATCATTTACTCCACTCCACATATACAGTACACTTAAAGAATGGCACAGACAAAAAGGATTTAATGTATTGGGGTAAACTGGACTATTTGCTCCATACCTTCTTATTCACTGAAACCTGATATGTATCTCCACCTCCATCACAAGTCATCTCTGTGTTTCTTACTATCTACATTAAAGGACATATCACATTTTGCTTTGAATCATACTTATTTATGTTTATATGTATTTCACCACTAGATTGAAGCTTTCCAAAGGTCCATATTGTTGTCATTATTCATAGCTGCTATCAAAGAAGCTTGTACACTGAATCAGTTCCGTAAATAAAAGTTGTATGAATTTATCTTAACCCATGTGTTCACCCCTACTCAAATTTATAAATGGAAAATAATAAATGTTAGAAATGCTATTTTTCCCCATCTCAGTGGTGAGACTTGACCATTAAAATCTGCTTTGGGTGGGGAGTGGGGAGTGACATTTAAAACTCACTGAGGCAAGATTACCAAAGAATAACATCAAAAGATTCTTTGGTTAAGTAGATCATCATTCCTCTCCACAAAATTCATTTGTGTGGAAAGAAGCGTGTTGCTATTTTATCCAATCCAGGCATATATTAGTTGCCTATAGCTACAAACAAACCTTCTTGAAGCTCAATGGCTTTAAACAATAACCATATGGTATTTCTCACAATTATGTGGGTTGGGTGCATAGTGTCTCCATTAACTATCCCTGAGATCACTCATGCAGCTGTAGTCTGTGAGGATCAAGTAGGCTAGAAGGGCCACAGTAGCCTGACTCACATACCACCATTCGTGATGGCTGTTGTCATGGTGCCTCAGTTGTTCTCCACAATTGTTCCTATCACCTGTAGATCAGACTAGCTTCATTTCACAGTAGTCCTTGTGCTCCATTCCAAGAGGGTGAAAATGAAAGCCAGAAGGTCTCCTAAGGCCTAACTCACAAGTCTTAGAATGCTACATCGGCCACATTCTACTGAATGAAGCAAGTCACATATCTAGCCCAGTTAAAAGCAGTGCAGTAGAATCCATGTTTGGTGGAATGAGTAACAAAGCCACATTCTGTGCACACCAGGATTGAAGGAAAATGTGGCTGTTACTAGTCTACCACACAGAGTGTCTGTGTGATACACCCATACCAGAGACCAGGAGGCCAACAGAATAGCAGAGCCATGTCACTTCAGATAGGAACCACATCAGCAACAGTTCCTGACCCAGTAAGTTCCATGTCTCCTGGCCTCTTTAGGAGTCTCATTTCTCTAGAGGAGGAAACCCAAAGAGCTTCACTCAGGTTCCACTGAAAATGGTAACAAACAACATGAAACAGGTATTTTTCTCTGTGGGCACAAATTGTATTTTAGAACAGATTGCAATCATCCCCCAGTGAGGACTGTGGGTCTTAGTGAAAGGTCCTGCCCAGGAAACTTGGGCATGCCTTCATCTGGGAGTCAAAAAGAAAATGTTCGGGGCACCTGGGTGGCTCAGTAGATTAAGTTTCTGACTTCGGCTCAGGTCATGATCTCACATTTGTGGGTGTGAGCCCTGCGTCCAGCTCTGTGCTGACAGCTAGCTCAGAGCCTGGAGCCGGCTTCCGATTCTGTGTCTCTGTCTCTCTCTGCCCCTTCCCGCTCATGCTCTGTCTCTTTGTCTCTCAAAAATAAATGAAACTTTAAAGAAAGTTAAAAAAAAAAAGGAAATTTTCTACACTGGAATTAAGAAAGATGATAGTATGTGTTGCTCTAGGTGAATGCAGTTGCTTGTTTCACCTTTTCTCCACATTTTCAGTATTTCTTTATAGTGCATAAAACAATCTTTAATATGCCCTTTACAGATTCTTCATACCACACATCCAAATCCAACTCAGTTTTCCAACCTATTGCTGCTACCTCCCTTGTGATCCTTTATTCAGCCTTATAGACTTTACATTTTTTCCTATATGCCATATGTGTGCCTTCTGCTAATTATTGTTTTCTTTACTAATCCCTCTACAAGTAAGAATGCCACCTCCTCGAGCAGGGTAGAATGGAGAGTGATTTTCCATTTGTGTGATTTTCCGGTATATACTGTCAGAGTTAAACTCTCTCCTCTGTGTCTCCACGCCAAGGCCAATCTTCTCCGTGACCCCTTTCCACCCAGTACAGCACCTTGAGCACAGGCTCTGGGAAAGACAAACAAAGGTGGACCATTGTCAGATCAGCAGGTAAATGAGTTGAGAGACAAGATTGGACTGTGAAAACTTCAGCTTCCACATGTGCAAAATGAGTTAACACTGACTTCTTTCATCATGAAACTGTTAGGATTTAGTGAGGTAGCATATATGAAGTCAAGAGCCTGGCAGTAAACAAATATTCGGGCAACAGTAGTTGCTAGCATCCACAGCAGCACTAAAAGTACGAGCAGTAGTATTGAAATGTAGTTCTGTCCTAAACAATCTACTAGCTCTGATGTCAGACATTCTTACTTTGTCAGTCCATCTCCCTCTCTTCACCAGTAATTCAAATACATGTCCTTTCATTCTCTCCCAAAGCAGGTCTGTTCAACTCACGACACATTCAACTCAGCTATGGTAGGAAAATTGTGCAAATTGGACTTATTAGACACTGAACATTCATGCACACTATTTGTTTGGGTGTCTGGACATTGCATCTGATTTTACTAAACTCTTGGGTCATGCTTCCATTGTTGGGAGTATATTTGAATTGTGCTTCTCTGAAGTGGACTGTTCATCTCCTAGAACTTTTCTTCCTTTTCCCCCTAACCTCTCTTCTGCTCTTTTTTTCTTTTTGTTTCTATTTTTCAAAAACACTGACTAGGTCATATACTGACCACCATATACAAAACATTGCAAATAAAATGCACAGTCCTTCTTTCAAGGAGTTCACAGTTTCCTGGGTGAGGCTAACAAGTAAATCCATAACTCTATTATAAGAAGGTAAATGATGGGGAGAGAAATCCATGGGAACCCAGAAAAGGGTTAGTAGAGCTTAGTAGAGCTTAGTAGAAAATAGAATCAAATACATCCCAGAGTGCTTGTACTCTCAGAGTACAGCAGTATTTTTTTCTTTTTTGGTGAAAAGAAGAATGAAGGACAGATGATGTCAATCCTTGTCTCTTTTTGTTATTCTTTTTAAAGCAGCTTTATATAACTCACATAACATAAAATTTACCCTTTTAATGTATACAATTCAATAGATTTTATTTTAATCATAAAAAATTATACCATCATAACTACAATATAAATTTACAATATTTCATCACCCTAAAATAATTTCATACACATGAGAAATTACCCCACCCAGCACTTGGCAATCAATAATCTATATTGTCTCTATTGATGTACCTATTCTGGACACTTCATATGAATAGAATCATACAATGTATGATCTTTTATGAATTGCTTCTTTCCCCTCATATAATGTTCATAAGTTTATCTATGTTAGCATGTGTCAAAATATCATTCCTTTTCATTGTTGTATTAGTTTTCTATTGTTATTGTAATACATTACTGCAAATTTGGTGAGTTAAAATAATCTAAATTTATTATTTTTTTAAATTTTGTTAATGTTTTTATTTATATTTGAGAGAAGGAAAGAGACAGCATGAGCAGGTGAGGGTGAGAGAGAGAGACAGAGAATCCAAAGCAGTCTCCAGTCTCTGAGCTGTCAGCACAGAGCTTGATGTGGGGCTCGAACCCATGAACCATGAGATCATGACCTGAGCCAAAGTCGGATGCCCAACCAACTGAGCCCCCAGGCGCCCCTATTATCTTATGGTTCCATAAGTTAGAAGTCCAACTCAGGGCTGTTAGATTAAAATCAAGGTGTCAGCAGAGCTGTCAACCTTCTGGAGGCTCTATGGTCCTATCCATTTCCTTCCAGCTTGTAAATGCCACCTTGGCTGGAAGCCCCCTTCATCCATCATCAAAGCTACCAACATTGCATGACTTTGATCATGCTTCCATAGTCACATCTCCCTCTGACTCTCATCTTCTGCCTCCTTCTTCCACTTTTAAGTACCCTTGAGGGGTACCCAAATTATACTGAATAATATTACCATCAAGATCCTTAATATCATTTTCAAAATCCTTTTGCTATGTTACATAGATATTTGATTTACAAGTTCTTGGAATTAGATCATAGATGACTTTAGGGCAAGTACATTATTCTGTCTACTACAATTGTCAATTAATATACCATATATTACATATCAATTCATCATTTGAAGGATGTTTTTATTGTTCTACCTTTTTGTATATTACAATAAATGCTACCATGAACATTCTTATACAAATCTTTGTGTGGATATCAGTACATTTCTCTTGGATAGGTACCTAGGAATAGAAATTCTGGGTCATATGGCAACTCTGGAGTTAACATTTGGAGTAACTTCTAAATTGTCTTATAGGCTCAAATATGGCAGAGATGTCTAAAATACTTACCAGAGAAGGAATTTAAATAGTTTAAAAACAAAAAGAACTTAAAGTAATCAAGATTAATATGTTGAGAACTGGAATAGATAAGTACAAGAACAGATTGGTAATGTAAGCAGGAATGAAAACTATAAAAAATATTTAAAAGGAAAGTCTAAAATAAAAAATGCACTAAAAAAATAAAAAAGAATCCCTTTGATGGTCTCATTAGTAGATTGGGTAGGAACAAGGCCAAAGAGAATCAGTTAGCTTGAGATATGCCAATAGAAATTTCCCAAAATAAAATACTAAGACAAAATTTTTTGAAGTGATTAAAAAGGGAAACATAACATATAAGAACTGTGAGATAGCTTCAAAAGGCATAAGTATGTATAATTGGAATACCAGAAAGATAAAGCAATAGAAGGAATATTTGTAGTAGCTAAGAACTTTCACCAATAATGGCAAACACAAAACCATAGAACCAAGAAGCACATAGAGTGGAACAATTACCTAAACAAACAAGCACAAAACTTAGACATAGCATCATAGCCTAACTGTAGTGAAGAAGGAGAGACAGAAAGAAACAGAAAAACAAATCTTTAAAGAAGCCAGTCAGGAAAAACATTACCTTACCTGTAGAAAAATGAGGATAAGAAATACAGTGTACATCTTGTAAGAAGCAATGCAAGCAAGAAGAAACTGAAGTAAAATATGTAAAATGTTAAAAAAAAAAAAAGACCTACTTAGAATTCTACATTCAGAGAAAGTTTCCTTTAAAAATTAGGGAGAAACAAAGACTTTTCCAGACAAATAAAAACTGACATAACTCATCAGTAGCAGACATGCCTTACAAAAAAATGTTAAAATTTCTTCACCCACGGAAAATTATATAGGTCAGAAATTTAGGCCTACATTCAGAAAAGAAGAGTACTGGAGTCAATTAATGAAATATTTTATTTTTCTTATTCCTAAATATTTGAAAAATAACCCTAAATAAATAATAGTAACAATGATGGTAGCAATTGGGTGATTAAAGCATGTGGGTAAGTGAAGTGAATGATACCATAAAAGAATTTATGTGTGTCTGATGTTTCTTTCATGATTAGAGTGAGGTTAGGGTTTTTTGTTTTGTTTTTTGTTTTAAAGAATGCCACAATTTAGTACCCTGGATATCCAATATCCACATGATATCATTGGTGATGTCAACCTTGATCACTTACGTAAGGTGGTTTATGGTAGTTTCCTCCATGGAAAGTTTCTGTGTTTGTTTGTTTTCCCCATACTCTATTTTCTTGGAAGCAAGACACTGAGTATCGTCAACAGCCAGGGGAAGTGGTACTCAAATTCATCTTTTGGAAAGGGAAGTATCTACATATAGTGTTTGGAATTATTTTTCAAGAAAAATTTGTCTGTTGGTAGTTGATTTCTATTCCTTTTAGTTTTCTTTGTTTTCTTTTACTGCCTCTTCTGAGGTTATTTGAATGATTTTTATGAGTCTTTTCTAACTCCTCTATTAACTTATTTACATTTCTTTTAAAATTGTTTTTAGTAGATGTCCTAGGACTTAAGACATCCATATTTAAATAACTTGAATACATCTTTGAACAACATTTTAACACATCACGTGTAAAGACCTTATGACAGTACATCTCAAAGTCTTCTAATCACTAGTTTCTGCCATCATATATTTCACTTTTACATGTGTAATAAATGTACAATGCATGTTATTAAAAGCATTTTAAAATTAACACTTTGAGCATCCTATTGTATTTTAGGACAATTTAAAATTAGAAAAAGATAATTTCACCTCTATTTATTTTATTTCTGATGCTCTGTTTCTTTGTGTAAAACCAAGTTTCTAACCTATGCCATAGACCTTCCATCTGAAAAACTTGTTCCAACTTTTCTTGTAGTGTAGGTCTAGCTGCAATTAATTTCCTTGTTTTTTATTTGTCTAATAATAGAGTTATTTCTCCATATATTTAAAAATAGCCTTATTAAGATATAATTTACCCACCATAAAGTTTACCCATTGAAAGTGTTCAATAGCTTTTAATATATTTATTATAACTAGCTTCACAGTCTAACTTTTAAATACTTTCCTTCTCTCTCAAAGAAAGATTCTACTGCCTAGTGGTCACTCAGATCCTCCCTCCCTTTGACTCCTCTTACCAGCTCTAGGCAACCCCAAATAGTTTTCTGTCTTTATGGATTTTTCTCCTACAGCCATTTCACATAAAGGGATCATAAAACACGGAGGGTCTTGTGACTGCTTCTTTCACTTAGCGTAAAGTCTTTTGGGTTCATTTAGCTTGCAGAATCTATCATTTATCCTTTTTTATTGCCAAATAATATTCTAATATAGATATACCACATTTTGTTTATCTGTTCATCATTTGGGGGAAATTTGGTTTGTTCCCACTTTTTAGCTATTATGAGTAATGTTATTATAAATGTTAGTGTTTAGTTTTTAGTGTTGATGTATTTTCATTTCTCTTGGGTAGATAATTAGGACAGGAATTTGTAATTTATATGGTAATTCTATATTTAGGATTTTGAAGAACTGAAAAACTGTCTTCCAATTGACCAGATCATCAATGTATAAAGATTTTGATTTCTCCAGATCCTCTCTAGTACTTGCTTTGTCTATTGAAATAATTTGCCTATTTTTTTATTTGGGTTTGCATCTTTATTGAATTGTAAGCATTTTTTGTATGTTCTGGATATAAATCCCTCTATAGATTTGAATAATTATTTTTAATTTTGAAGTCCAATTTACCTATATTCTCCTTTATCACTTATATTTTGAGGTTTGTTTCTAAAAAACCATTGTGTAAGCCAAGATAATGAACATTTATTCCTGTATGTTTTTCTAAAGTTTTCAAAGTTCTACTCTTACTCTTTAGGTGCATGGTCCACTTTCTGTTAATTATTGTATATATCATGAGGTAGGGGGCCAAACTCATTCTTTTGCATGAGGCTATCCAGTTGTTTCAGAAACATTTGGTGAAAATATGATTCTTTTCCATTGGATTTTCATGGATCCTTTGTTGAATCAACTTAGGATAAATATGAGTGCTTATTTCTGTGTTCTCTATCATATCTTATTCTTCTATGTCTCTCTTTATGCCAGCACCACATTGTCTTGATTAATGAACCTGTGTATTAAATTTTGAAATTGGGAAGTATGAGTCCACCTACTTTAGCCTGATTTGTAAAGACGTTTTTGCCTATTCTGCATCCTTTTCATTTCCATATGAATTCTGGGATTAGCTTTTATGTTTATTGGGATTTTCTCTATGCAAGATCATGTAATATGTGAAAATTTATGACTTTACTTCTGTTTCATTATGGGTGTGATTTATTTCTTATACTTGCCTAATTGTCTTTATTAGAAACTCTATTAGAATGTTGAATAGAAGTAAGAAGAATGGATATCTATGTCTTATTCCCAATATTAGATGAAAGCCACTCAGTCTTTTACTATTTAGTATGATGTGAGCTGTAAGCTTTTTGATAGTTCCCTTTATGGATTTGAAGAGATTGCTCTTGATTCCTAATTTGTTTAGTCATCTTATCATCGAAAGACATTGGATTTTATTAAATTCTTTGTTAGTATCTCTGGAGGACAAGGGACCAGCCCACGTACCCCAAGTCGAACGGTTCCCGAGTAGGTGGTTGGTGTCGGCGAACTATCTATAGGAAAGAAGACAGACAACATGAATGGTGGTAAAGCCACACTTCACCAAGAAAGTCAGTATCTTTTATGCCATAGGGGATTACACATTTTTTTTCTTTAATGATTACATAGTTTATGGTCCTTGAAAAAGTAAAAACATGCTCTGGGAAGGATCATTTTTTATCACAGAAGAGAGAACAGCCATGAGAACACAAGTGAAAGAAAAACAGTAATGAGGGAGTCTGTCTCTCAAAGAATTTTCTTTTCTTCAAGGCCCTTTAGCAGTTATGTCTGGGTAAGACGCTTATTATCCCAAAAGTTAATTTTAGACAGAGGATTGTGTTTGCCCCCAACAGCAGGCAATGATCTGGGAACAGAAATAATGTAAAGGAAAGCTGGTGTCACTAACTGACCCAAGTTGGTTCAAAACTTAAAGGTATATGCCTTTTTGCTTTTGCAAAGCAATGAGAAAATCATAGACAGGTTAAACAGAAGCCACATTTGCAGCCCAGGAGGCCAAATGTTGTTTCACAGTCTTTCGACTTGTTCCGCAACTTCCCAAATAGCTCTCCTGTGCCACAGAGGCATAGCCACAGCTGTCACTTATATATATATATCCTCCTGTGCCCTGGAGGTCTGGCCATCAACGGTCACTTATATAGACTCTCCTGTGCCCTGGAGGCTTAGCCATCAACAGTCACTTTTCCTGTGTCCCAGAGACAGTGATATCAACGGTTGCTCTGTGGGAGGTTTTTTGGCCTACTGGGCCCCAACAAGTATCTATTTAAATAATTATATATTTTGTTCTTTATTATTGTTCTTTATTTAATCAATACATTAGTTTAATACATTAATACGTTGACTTTGGATGTTAAACCATACTTGCCTTTGGGGAAGTATTTTGCTAGCCATGGTGTATAACCTTTTTTTAAATACTGCTGATTGTGTTTACTAGTATTTTGGGGATTTTATTTATTTATTTATTTATTTATTTATTTATTTATTTATTTTGAGAGAAGAGAGAGAGAGTGAGAGCACCTGTGCAAGGGAGGGAGTGGCAGAGAAAGAATCCCAGGCAGGCTCCAAACTGTCAATGCACAGCCCACAGCCCAAAGCAGGACTTGATCTCACAAACTACAAGATCATGATCCAAGCTGAAACTGGTCACTTAACTGCCTGAGAAACCCAGGTGCTCCTATGTTTTCTAGTATTTTGACAAGAATTTTTGCATCTGTACACAAGATTTTGGTCTGTTTTTGTTTGTTTATTTTTCTTGCAATGTTTTGTCTAATTTTGGTATCAAGGTAATACTGACCTCATAGGATGAGAAGGGAGGTGTTTGCACTATTTTATTTTATGGAGGAATTAGTAAAGGTTTGATGTTCACTCTTCTTTAAATGTCTATTAGAAATCACTAGTGAAGTCAGTCATCTGGCTTTTACTTTTTAAGAAGTTTTAAAATTATTAATTCTTCTTCGTTACTTGTTAGACAATTCCAATTTTATATTTCTTCTTTTTTTAAAGTACACTTGAGTTTTTATTTATTTTTAGTTTATTTTAACATGTATTTATTTTTGAGAGACAGAGTAGGAGCAGGGAAGGGATTGAGAGAGAGGGAGACACAGAATCAGAAGCAGGCTCCAGGCTCTGCACTGTTAGCACAGAGCCCAATGTGATGTTCAAACCCATGAGCTATGACATCATGACCTGAGCCCAACTGACTGAGCCACCCAGTCACCCCTTTATATTTCTTGATTCAGTTTCAGTCATTTGTATCTTTCTAAGAGTTTTTTTGTTGTAACTAAGTTATCTAGTTTTTTTGTGTCATCTTATTCTTTTAGATTCATAAGATGGCAGTGGTATCCTCTCTTAATTCCTGATTTTAGTCATTTTTGTCTTTCATTTCCTATTGTCAGTTTAGCTAAAGATTTGTTGGTTTTATTGATCTTACCAAAGAACCAACTTCTTTTTGGTTTATGCTTTCTATTGTATTTTTTTTTTCTTTATATTAGGGAAGTCCATTTCCCCTTCAGGGAGAAACTTCTAATGTTATTTCTCACAGAGTGTAGCCTTAGCTATTTATACAGTTTTCCTGCCCACCAGGGATAGCTATAATTTTATCTGTGCTCTTTTGACTGTTTCTTACCTTTATCTCCTCATTGAGCATCTATTGTCTGTATCTATTGTTATCACATCCAGCTGTTAGCTTTCACTAATTGCTAGGTAATTATTGTATTGCTTTTCACATTGTCCTGGAGTACAAATACCTAACGACCTGATCCTGCTGGATCTGAGCCCCTTGGCAGGAGTGGAGAATTATCAGTCTTTACGACTTGTTCCCATCCTCCTCTGAGGAAGATCTCTGCACTTTGGTGCAAAAACTTGCAGAGGGAGGGGCTTTGCTCTTTGCTGGCTCTCAGACAGATTTTCTGTATATAATAAGAGTTGTGCATGGTGGGAGATGAAGTGAAGATGGAGAGGGGAACAGGTGATACAACCTAACTTCTGCCAATTCATACCTCTTCACCTGGTATGAATCTTCTGTAGCCTAAGAGTCAAGATGGGATGGACCAATGTTCACTGGCTTCTGAACCAACCTGGAACAGATCTGCTTTAGGAAGCTGGAGGAAATAGAAGCTTCTACTCAATTTCCAACCCCACTAGACCAGCTCTCCTGTAACGCAGAGCTTTGAGGGGAAAGGGAACTTTGTTCTTTACCAGTTTCCCCTCCCAGATCCTTCTTTTGTAGAAGGAGTTGGGATTGGAAGGCTAGTGCCACCCAGATGCTGGTACTTACTTGATACAGGCTGTTCTTAGCATGGAGCTGTGAAAAATGGTATTTGCTAATACCACCATCCAAACCACTTAGGTAGCATTTCTCCCAAAGGGACCTGGGTGGATAGAGCTGCTGCCCAGCTGCTGAGGATCCTGAAGCAGTTGCCCCACAAGACAGAGCGGATGGAAATGATTGCAGTCACTAGTTCCTATGTCATAGCCTCTCACTTTTTGATGAGTCGCCATAGATTTTAATTGAGTAAATGCTTCCCAGTTTGTCTTAGGCCCTTTGACCAATTCTCTAAGACTTTGAAAGACAGTCTTTGCTAAATACACCAACTTAATATATGTCTCTCCAGGGAAAGGGTTCCATATTCCTCTCCTACCACTATTGTGGACAATATTTTGTTTTCATCAGGATTTTCTAAGATGCTTTTTAGTAAAGCAAGATTTATAAAAACCAACATTTGCAAGAACATTTTTAATGTTACTGTATAAGCCTTTATCTCATCTATCAAGACCACTGCTTCTGGCACCTATTTGCCTAAATTGTTAAGATTTCTTCAACCCAACACACACATGCACTCTCAATATTTGTAATCTCTTGTGCCATAGTCCCTGTGTAATTTGAGTCTTTTCTGGTTCCAGCTGTGGTCCCACTCTACTTAGGGTATAATTATTAACAAAGCCAATAATGCCCTGCCAGTATTCCTTTTATACAGGCTGATATTATGTGAGTAAAACCAACTTTTTTTCACATTGCAGCATTGAAGCCTTAGAATTTTTCTACTAGCTGTATTTATGCTTCCCCCACCCACAACATCTACTTTTAAGATAGCAAGCCTATATTTTTTATCTTTACTCTGTTATTGATTTTGATGGGATTTAGCACAACCCCCAAAAGATATTTTTCACTGACCAAAAAAATTCTAAGTCGTTTGAATACAAAACTGTATTTCTTCAGTAGTTAAGTTTCTCCGTGTATTAGTTTGCTAGGACTGCTACTAAAACAAGTGACAAACTGTCTCAAAATACAGAAATATATTGTCTTACAAAGAGTTCTGTAATCTAGAAGTCCTTGATAAAGATGTCAGCAGGGATAATTCCTTCTGAGAATTATGAGAGAAAATATGCTTCTCACCTCTCTCATTACGTCTGGTCGTTTGCTGGAAATCTTTGGCATTATGTGGCTTATAGAAGCATCGCTGCAGTCTCAGCCTTCATTTAACATGGTGTTCTCCTTGTTTGCTGTCTGCATCCAAATTTTCCCATTTTATAGGAACACAAGTCATACTGTATAAGGGGCCCATCATATGACCCCATCTTAACCAATTGTACCTGCAACAATCCTTTTTCTCCAAATAAGATAATATTCTTTTTTCAAGTTTACTAATTTATTTTTGAGAGAAAGAGAGAGGTTGAAGGAGTAGCAGAGAGAGAGGGAGACAGAGAATCTCAAACTGGCTCTGAGCCATCAGCACAGAGCCAAACGTGGGGCTTGAACCACGAACCATGAAGTCATGGATGGAGCTGAAGCCAAGAGCTGGTTGCTTAACTGACTGAGCCACCCAAGCACCCCAAATAATATAATGTTCTGAGATAATTGGGCTTAAGACTTCAACATATTAATTTTGGGGAGACAAAATTCAACCCATAACACACAGCAACTTAATTTATACATATTTAAACCTAGTTTATATTCTTTTCCAGGCCACTAACTTATTTAATATCATTAAAGAAACTAAATGTAAGGAAATAGAGGAACAATGAAAATAATGTTAATTACACTGAATTCCCCTGTACGAAACCCCCCTCTGAACATATTAAAGAAAATTAAATAGAACATACCAAGTTCAGTTGTTTCTTATGGATATATATATTGTATATCCCTGAGATCTATACATTCATGTGGGAATTGAAAAGGAGCCACATTTTATTAGAGATATCATTCATTTTATATCAGAGCAAACATTGCCCATGGGTAGGGAAAACTTTCACAACTTACAGGAATAGTGACCTAATTAACCTATCATAAAATTGCCAAATCCTTATTTCTCATTGTGTAATGTACCCAGGAAACCCACTTGAATTACTAAGTGAGCTTACATTGATATATTCGTCATATAAGTGCTAAATTTCTTTTTTTCCATTCCTCTTTGTCTTCTGTAAATATAAATATATCCTCTAATTTTTGGAGATGTAGAAAACATACTTCCCTTTATTTCCTACTAACTCAGATATAAAACCTGGTGAGAATATGAGGACACTATTTGACAACTGTGGAAAATAAACACAGCCAGGCAGATAAGGGAAGAACACATGAATCTGAAGTACTATGAAATGCATGAAACTTAACAATTTTTGGCTCTGGTATCCCTAGCCTGAACTCAACACAGGCCAAAACACAAAAAGTAAGCACATTGGTATAAATACAGTGAGATATAGAAGAAATAATCTAATCTGCTATAGGGGAAGAAAAGAGACCCCCTAATACTCAGGGGTGATGAAGACAATCAATGGGGGGGTTTCTCTCTTTTTGTCTTTATTCTCTCATGCCCCAGTGCCTAAGTTGTCCCATAGTGGGTTGTTAGTATACCAGTGGTGGTGTCAAGAATGGAGAAGTATAAGAGCTTCCAGGAGCCAAAACTGTGGTGGAATAGGACTTTTCCCTGGGTAGAAATGTGGAGACAGTAGGGTGGGATCATGAAGCTTTTTTTTCTTTCTGTCTTCCTGCCACTTGGCCTTGAATGTGTCATAATCAAAGTGGGTAGCTTTTGGCCAAAGGACCAAAACAGAAGGTTTAGTGAAATAGAAAATACTGGGGAGATAATGGATATGGAAAAGCTAAGGAAAATTGCCTTATAAATTTGTTTTGAATTCTTAGTCATACCTGAGACAAATCTGATGGTAATTAGTATACCAAAGACATTGAGAATCTCTACCCAGGTCCCAGATTGGCCACTAGATATTGTACATGCAGAGCAGATTTGAAAGGCACAGTAAAAGCTTTGAAAACTGAACTGACATTGGAAAATCCCATCACTGGCAAAATAAAAGATAAAAATAAGATCCAGAACCTCATTATCAAAATCTCTAAAAGTCACTTAATATATAAAGAGCCATGAAAATCTCAACTCAGATGTGTGGGATCTTCTGATTGGATGGGGGGCATCAAATGTGGGGTGACTCTATTGGGTGGGGGTCAACAGGTTGGGCTATGAAAAATTCACCCAAGCCAGAAAAAAGAGATAGAAGTTTATTGAATACATTACTAGGAAGCAGTGAATAGGACAGCAAGGGAGAATCTGTCTGCCATGAGGCAGTGATGGGAGGCTGTAATGAAGAGGTATGGGAACATATGGAATTTTCCTTTTTTTGATACCTAAGTCCTGGTGTAAGTAACACATTGGTCAGCTAGGGTTTATGGATAATTTGAAGTGTGTTGCCTCATGGGCTTGTTTGTAGGTGGTTACTGTAAGTCCTTCTATCTTACTCAGGTTTGCATTGTTCAAGTTGTTTGTGTGTTGCCTATATGCAGACTCTACAAGATGAGAAAAAACAATAAAAATATGTTAACAATGTGATGATACATGAAATGGAAATAATAGAAATTATGCAATTCCAACAGTAGACAGAAAAAAAAGATTGGGGGGGAAAATTAAGAGTCTCAGAGACCTGTGAAATAACAATAAAAGATTCAATGTTCATGTCTTTAGAGTCCCAGAAGAAGAGGAAGAAGAGTATAAGCCAAAAACATTTTTTGAAGAAATAATGATGAAAACTTTCCAAGATTGGAGAAAGCAAGAAAATACAGATTCAAGAGGAAAAGTGAATTCTACAACTGGCTATATCATAATTAAACCGCTGAAAAAACTTTACACTTGATCTTAGCCAAAAGGCCAAGAAGCAATAAAACTGCTGAAAAAACTTTAGACAGAGAAAAGTTGTGTAAGCAGCCACCGGAAAAAATAATATGTTATCAATAGGTGAACAACAAATAACAGTGGAATTCTCATCAGAAATATAGAGGCCAAAAGGAAGTAGCATAATATTCTTAAAGTTCAGAAAGAAAAGAATTAGCACAGAATCCTATATTCAGTGAAACTCTCCTGCAGGAAAGAAATATTCTCAGATGAAGGGAAAGTAAAAGCAGTCATAGTCAAAAGTCCTGCTCTAAAAAAGGAGCTAAAGGAAAGCCTTAAAAAAAAAAAAGAAATAGTACTAGACAAAAAAAAAAAAAGGTCCATTCTACAGAGGAGGCCTTAAATGCCTGGACATTATATACAGTATAAATATTCGTTGATTCTGAAACGTAGAGGAAAGGAAAACTATCTGAGCTTTTGAGACTCAAGGATCCACACTGTAATTAGTGCCCTGTGTTTTCTTTTTCCTGATATATAACAAAAAGTTTATTAGAGAAACAGGCAAACTAGAAAACCAATGGGCAAGATAAGAAGAAAACCTTCAAGAAAGGTCTACTTTCTCTAGCCAAAGGACCAGGAAAGGAGCTTAAAAAGACAGAAAACTTTTAGAAAATAACTACCCATGGAAAAAAAATTGCAGCCCTATCTCCTTTCATAAACTCAAAGGCTTAAGGGGTACCTGGGTGGCTCAGGTGGTTATGTAATGCCCAAGATTTTAATATCACCCCAAAACCAGAAACCACCAGGGAAACCGAGGCACGCATGCAAAGGCAAAGGGCTTTTATTACGGGTTCGAACTCGGATTCACAGACTTTTCCAACGCAGTGGATCCGTACTGTGAGCCCCGAGCAAGGG
Source organism: Suricata suricatta (assembly GCF_006229205.1). Lineage (NCBI taxonomy): Eukaryota > Metazoa > Chordata > Mammalia > Carnivora > Herpestidae > Suricata > Suricata suricatta. The sequence continues at coordinate 116,083,163 of NC_043708.1, read as the reverse complement.
CTGAGCAGGGTTTTTATGGGGTTTGGGAAGGGGGGGTTACAAGAAATTGTGACATAGGTACAGTGACCCAATCATAATGGTACAACAGTATTGGCAGCAGCTCTAACCATACACACTGTTCAGAGCGTCCGTTACTTTTGGCGGGACCCAATCACAACATTTAGGGTATCTTTGAAATTAACCAATTACAGAGCAAGTTCAGGGTCTTGTTTGGTGACTATGGGGTTAACTTTA
>NC_043708.1:116069111-116082829 GCF_006229205.1 Suricata suricatta | reverse complement strand
CAACAGTATTGGCAGCAGCTCTAACCATACACACTGTTCAGAGCGTCCGTTACTTTTGGCGGGACCCAATCACAACATTTAGGGTATCTTTGAAATTAACCAATTACAGAGCAAGTTCAGGGTCTTGTTTGGTGACTATGGGGTTAACTTTAACACTAGGTAACAGGGTCTTATCTAAAGTTCCCATCTGCAGGCCTTACCCTTAGGAATGTGGGGTGAGGTAGCTGGGCTTTCCTGATTGGATACCCCCGGGCAATGTATGACTGCCAAATGGCCAAATGGTTGCCAAATGGCCAAATGGTTCCGGAGAGACTGACTTTAGACCTTTTATCTTAGAGGGGGGGGTCTCTATCATGGACTCTGTTAGGTCCAGCCTTACAGTTAAGTGTCCCACTTTGTCATGATCTCACAGCTCATAAACTCAAGACCTGCATAGAACTCTGTGTTGACAGCTTGGAGCCTGGAACCTGCTTTGGATTGTGTGTCTCCCTCTCTCTCTGCCCTGCCCCTGTTTGTTCTCTCTCCTCCTCCCTCTCTCTCTCTCTCTCTCTCAAAAATAAACACTAAAATTTTTTTTAATTTTTTAAAAATTCATTTCACTCAGATGTAATGAAGTGACTGTCATCTTCTGCCAAGATTGTGTTAGAAAACCCTAAGTAGGGAACCTAGACTTTCATTCTAACCTAGTGGCTGCAAGGAGCTCCACTTTGTCTTCTCTCCTTCACTGCTTGGGTCTAAGAAAGCCCAGTGGAAAGTTGTGACTTCCACCACTAGTAAGGAGCTTCCATCTCTCCCACCATCTAGTCACTGTGATGAGGGACTATAAGGCAAGCTAAAGGCAAAGCACAAGCTAGCATACCACCCTGCTCCCAGGCAGGATGTGTGTGATATTCCTCAGACACTCCTGGTTGCCCAGGAACAAAGGAAAAGAAAGAAAACAAATGGCCAACTGATAGAGAGTACTGTCCTGCAGGACATGAACCTCCTTTGGCTTACAAATATCTTAGTAAATTACAAGAAAAAGGCAATCTTATTGAGTCTAATCTTCAGAAACCTATAAACTCTGTTTCCTGGAGCCCCTAGTGTCACTCTCCTCTCCATAGTGATGTGGAGAACAAAGGCAGGAAGGGAATGGCAGGTAAAAGTAAGTTTCCTATAACCTGCAGCCCACTGACAAATACTTGAGGCAAACACAGAGTATAACATTTCTCCACAGAAGCCTCTACCATGCTAATTTTAATGCATTACCAGAGGAAAAACAACCTTAACTTGACAATAACAAGGCCTCAGATGTTTTAGGAGTCCTCTTTAGCATATCAAAGTCCTTCTGGAGGCCTCCCTTTGGTCTTTACCTCCCCGACTCCATATTATATAATCAGTCACTCTTCACAACCCCAGTGCAGCTCTTTCTGCCCACAGATCCTGTCTCCATGGTTTAATCAAATCACCTTTTTGCACCAAAGATGTCTTAAGAATTCTTTCATGGCCATCAGCTCTGAAACCCATCATCGCCCCCAAAATTTTATCATTTGGAGGACTTGTGGAAAACACTCATGAGGGCCCCTTCTCAGCCAGGCAGTGTCAGCAGAACCAAGGAGGGAGCCAGAACTTACATCCCCTGTCCATCAGTTAGGGCACTCCTTGAGGTGGTTTTAGCCATACATTTAAGCACCATCTTCAGCTAATGAAATAAAGTAAGGTATGAGGAAGCCAGTTATGGGAAGGTGACCAGGAAAGCAAGGTAAATGAGAATAAGGTTTGTTATGCAGATTTAAATCTAAGCCTCTTCCTTGGAATCCTTCTCCTCTTCCTGGCATAGAGAGGAATACATCCTTACAAATGGAGATTTTCTTTATAAATGTACATTTTCTAATAAAAGAATAACTTCTCTGATTTCAGAGCTTGTCCTGTACTGCTATTTCTCAAAATAATCACCTCAAAATAATCCTTATGCCAGGGGCATACATTACAGTGGTAGATTCTGCTCCTCTTCAGCCTCATCACAGAAGTCTCCAGTTCAGTTCAGCCTCCACTCTGCAGCTTACTTAGGTCCTCAGATTGGAGGTTAATGCTAACCTCTGGTTCACCTGAGACACATTAAGAAAATAATCATATTCACCACAATTTAGGTTTTACTTTCAATATTTCTGATAAATATTTTCAAACTGTTCCCCTCTCCAAGTAATGATCTGCAGCTCATTAAAAAAGACAACTAACTGGGGCTCCAAGGTAGTTCAGTCAGTTAAGCATTTGACTTTTGATTTCAGCTCTGGTCATGTTCTCCTGGTTCGTGGGTTTGAGCCCTGCATCAGGCTCTGCACTGACAGCAAAAACCCTGCTTGGGATACTCTCCTTCTCTCCCTCTGCCATTCCCCTGCTTGCTTGCCCACATGAGTATGTGCTGTCTCCCTTTATCTCAAAAATAAGTACATAAACAAACAAAAAATGACAGCTAACTTCAGTGAGACTTCATTTTGGAGACTCAATGTCAAAGAATCCTTGTTAGCTGTTGTTATTTATACCTCTGGCTTCTAGTGTCATTGATTATTACATATATTTTCCTTTGTCAAGTGCAAGTAAGAACAGACCTAAAAATATCTCATAGACAAACTTGAAAATTTCCTTCATAAGATTCCTTTTATAGTAAGGTATGATAAATTATTTATTATTCATCATTTAAAAATTGAGATATGCAATTAGGAATTAATTGATCAAGAATAACATAAAAGCAACACTGGTTAGCAAAAATTTTAAATGATAAACAAAATACATTTATACCTAAACCTCTTGAAGTTTCAACTTATTCAGATTCATAAAGATCATGCTGGTGTCCCAGTGAAATATTTAATGTCAATTATTGCCATATGTTAGCTTATTAAATACTTGTTGTTTGACTTTTTTAATCTATATTTTAGATGATGCTCTGTATTAAAATAGAAATACTTTGTTTTTATAGAAAATGTTTCAGTTGGAGTTCCTGGGTGACTCAGTAGGTTAAGCATCTGACTCTTCAGCTCATGGTTCACAGAGCTTGCTTGGGATTCTCTCTCCCCCTCTCTCTGTCCCACACTTATGTGCACACACATTCAGGTTGCAGGTGCTCTCTTTTTTTTCACAAGATGAATAAATAAGCATTTTTTAAAAAGGAAAATTTTTCTGTTTGAGATCAGAGAGAAATTAGAGATTATCTTCCATAGACTTAGTATTCCACTTAAATTTCTGCCTCCTTATTTTTCCAAACTAAGCTAATCATTTGTCAAAGCATTTCTATCTCATGTCACCTGATGTTGGAAACAAAGGCAGAAAGAAATGGCAGATGGAAATAAATGTCCTTATAACCTCCAGTCCATTAACAAATACTTGAAGTAGGGTGAGTAAAACATTTCTTCAGAAACTCCATTCTGTCTTTATCTTTTCCTAGAGGGAAAAACAACCTTAGCTTGACAATAGCTAGACCTCCAGTATCCTGTGAGTCTTCTTAGGATACGAAAATCTCTTTGGAAACTTCCTCTTAACTTTACCTCCCCCAACTCCCAAGTATATACTCAGTCTCTCCTCACAGTCCCCAGGCAACTTTTCCTGCCTAAGGGTCCTGTTCCCATGTTTTAATAAAGATCACCTTTTTTGCACAAAATATGTCTCAATAATTCTTTGTTGGCTGTCGGCTCTGAACCCCACCACCACGACTCCAAAAAACTTCATCATCACCCATCGCCAATGTGCCTCCAAACCCTACTTTACCTCCTGTAAGAATGTCTTCCTGTTCCTTATATAAAATGCTATACCATTGTGGATCCAATTCCTACTGTCAATGTCTGGCCAATCCTTCTTCCCCTGGGAAGCACCTTTGAGGCCTTCACAACCACCCTAAACAGACACTCTACCTGACTATTTTGATACTCTGTGGCTTGTCTGGAACCATCTGTGTTGATCTGCATTCTGTGTGTTTATTTGTATGTCAATTGTAAGAAACTCTGTGTTCCTGGGGTTAGGAATCTTGTTTTGTGCAATTCCTCTTAATCACCAGTACTTGACACATCACTTTGACACTGAAAGGATAAATAAAATAAATGAATGAAGCCGTGATCAAATTAGTTGAGTAAATGAATTAATTCATTAATCCTCAACTAACAAATAGAATTGCCAAGGAAATGGTTGGTTAAATGACTTGGTACTATTAACACAGAGGTTGGTATGGTCACCAATTCTTACTAGCTTCATTTTATCCACTGAATAGATGGACTTGGATAGACGCATTTGAAAATAATGAGGTTTCAATGTTTTTTCAGTAAACTGTAACATAAATACTTACATAAGAAAGATAAGATAGCAAAGAGTAGGTTGGAAAAATAAGAATAATGCCACATAATTACTCCCAGTAGTTTTACTAGTTTCTAAAATTAAGTCAATCAGATGGTAAAGACCACAGATTTAAAATGTTTTTTACAAAGTTATGATTGATATCACTAAGTATACTTTTAAACACAAATCTCATTTTTTTCTTTTCCTCTAGTTGAAATAATAAGTAACATAAGATAGATTTTTGACATGATTTAGAGGGAAAAAATCACTTCTCATATTATTTCATATAAACCCATTTATCTACTTGTAACGTAAAAATTAATTTTACCTAAAAAAGTCTTTTCATGTGAAGGAATGTGCAAGTCAGCAAGTTGCTTCAGTGACAGCCAAGTTAGTGTATATATCAAGAGAACTGGATGTGATTCTAGTTCTGCCAAAAATTATTAAGGTGGCACAGTTGGACATCTGATTTGTTCAAGCCTTAATGTCTTATCTGTAAAATAAGGGCATCAGATTCCTTTATTGCTAAACTACCTGCCAGGTCATTATCAAATTACTTGTTATTTGTACAATTCAGTATTATAATTGCCATTTAAAGTATCTACATATACAGATATTATATATTAGAACTCAAATACAATTTAGAATTAATCATTTAAAAAGCAAATAAGCCTCCTACTGTAACAGAAATGAAAGACACCATATTCTGCTGAGTGCTTTCTACATTTGCTTTCAGTGTAGTAAAATGTAAATTGTTTGTGATAATACTTCATGGGCCATGTTTGCTGTCAGCTTGTACAGGTAAGGATGCTTTAGTAATTCAAGATGTCACAACAATTCCATTCTTGTCCATCTCTAGTGAAAAATAGCACAAGGATCAGAAACCCAAAGAGCGATTACTGAGAGAATCATCTGGTTGATAGGTTTACCTAAAGGGAAATTAGCCAGGATTTCCTTTTGGTAAAGACAATTTTGCTTTAGTGGACAATTTTTATTATACTTGAAGAAGAACAAGTGATACGAGGTTCTCCTCTGATACTATTTCATTAATTTTCTAAAACAAAAATGATAAAAACAACTTAATTTTGACTCCCAGATTGACTGGAAATCTTTTCAATATTAATAGTATTGATTTTTAAAGATATTTTACATATGGTATTTAAAATGTACCTAGTTTTATTATTTACAGAAAAGGGCTGTTTATTTGTTTGTTCTTCCTAATGTGTAGCACTGGTGGTAAATAAGGATAGAGTACAGAGATAAAGATCAAGTATATAAAGAAATGAATCTGATTTTGAAATTGTTAATTTTTAAAAATGTTTTAATGTTTATTTATTTTTGAGAGAGAGAGAGTCAGAGCACAAGTGGGGGAGGGACAGAGAGAGAGGGAGGCACAGAATCTGAAATAGGCTCCAGGCTCTGAGTCGGCCACTTAACTGACTGAGCCACGCAGGTCCCCTGAAATTGTTAATTTTTTTTTATCTTTCAATATCTCTTTGCTAATACTAACATGCACCTTAGCTTGTTCTTTCATGGCAAGGTCATCCCAGTTTTTTTGTTTTTTTGTTTTTGTTTGTTGTTGTTGTTGTTATTGTTTTGCAAAAGCAAAGGGCATTTATTATTATGGGCTTAAGCTTGCCGGACTTAAGCTCGGGCTCACAGACTTCACCAGTGCAGTGGATCCACGCTGAGAGCCCCGAACAGGAGCTGAGCAGGGTTTGTATGGGGTTGGGGAAGGGGGAGTTACAGGAATTGTGACACAGGTACAGTGACCAATCATTATTGTACAACAGCATTGGCAGCAACTTTAACCATACACTTTGTTTAGAGCATTTGTTACTTTTGGCTGGACCCAATCACAATATTTAGTGCTTTTTCGAAAATAACCAATTACAGGGTGGGTTAAGGACCCCCACGTAGGGTGTAACTAGCCTCAAGCAATAAGTGATTATCTATAGCTTCTATCTCTAGGCCTGCCCTTAGGAATGTTAAGGATTTTAGCTGGCCGCTTCTGATTGGATGCTACTAGGGTGGTCCCCGGTTAGCAATCTGTGCCCTTTTATGGTATAATGATTCTGAGAAACCGACACTTAGGCCTCCAAGGTCAGAGGGGAAACTTGAAGCCTGTCATGGAGTCAGTTTGGTTCAGACCTGTGTCCTTTCATTCCTCCCTCTGTCTTGTAACTGACCCAATCCTGGGTCAGCTGAGTTACCATTGTCTTGATTTAAGGCTTGGTAATAAAATCCCATTCCCAGATCAGAGGCAATGAATACCAACAGAACATCCTATCCATAAGAGGAAAGTAAGCGTAATCAGGGACTTTTTGCTGCTTCCCCAGCTTTCTGGGGCAACATTTGCCAGTCCGATGGCAAAGAGACAGGACAGTTTATCTTATTGGACTGGTGATTCCTCAGGCTTCCACTGTGCTTGACCAGCCAGCTTCCGGGGTGTGGCTGGAGTAGGGCTGGAGATCTCAGAAGCCAGAGTCTTTTTGAGGATCAGCTTCTGGATCACCTCACCGGGTTGAGGGTTCTTCAGAGCTGGCTTATTGAATTCCAGAGTGATGCCTGAAACTATAATAGGGGCTGACCCCATTTTTAAATATCATCCTCACAAACTAACAAGCCTGAAATCCAACAACAAATATTCAAAGACACTCAGAACTAGAATTACATTTACAGTAGTGCATTGCTGAAACATAGTTTTTCTCTCTAAAAAACCTCCATTATCAGAGATAGCCAAATCAAAACCAATGCATTCATGGAACAAGTCAGGTCTTAACAACCCTGGCCTAATTATTTACATAAGCTCAGGAGGAATAAAGATTGTTCATGAGGATTTTATAAAGCTTGCTTTGCTGGATCGTTGTATAAGGAATCTCCAGGTTGAACTTTTAGTAGCCACTCTGGGCCAGAAGCCAAGCCAAGCACTTTCCATCAGACAGGCCTGCAATACCTGTTAAATTGGGCCAAATCTTCTTCCTGAGGTTCCCAAGATATGCTAAGGTTCCTGCACCTGCCAGGAAGTGACCTTCTTTACTCACCTGGGGAGGCTTCTGGGAACTCTGTGAGCCAGGTATCCAGTCAACATTTCCACGAGGCTTTATGGCTCCATGTTCCATAAAGTCAACCTTAGTTCCTTGAAGCTGTCAGGTCATCTCTGAGCCTATGCATGACTCTCAAAAAGGACATTCCAGTCAAAGCCTTGGTAAAATAGCCAGTATTTCCAATGGTGTCCTACTATAAAATGAACAGATTCTTATTGAACTTATGCAAATAATTGTAATTGCCATTAAAGAAAGAATACTCACTATGAGTTTTTGAATTTCAGATGGTTTAAGAAGAGAGAAAAGATAAATTCTCTAGATTACAAATACTTTATGACATTTCTGTATATCATAGATATCTTAAGAGAAAGTTTCTTAATCTGGATAAGCAAACATTAAGGGAACAACAATGTTTCCAACAAGAGTTACAAAACTATGATTTTTCTAGTTCATTTAGTCCTATGTTTCTAATTCTTGTTCAGGTTTAATGCAGCATTTAGTTCTGGAAATTTCTACCCATTTTAGTATAAATCTAAAAGATGTCAAATACTGCATTTGTTCCAAAACTCCTTATTACAACTTCCGTTGAAGAAGAAACACGTTCTGTGACAAAACCTAAAGATCTGACAAGAGTTCATTTTGATGCACTTTGACAAAGAAATTTTGTGACACTTAACACCTTTAGTAATCAGAGTATTAAGTAATGGTCTTATACCAAAACATTAAAACTTTAAAGATTGCACATATATTTGAGCAGTTGCAGCATTTACCCAGGCTATACAACCTAAGGTGTACCATTGTACAATAGTGTTTTTTCAAGTAACTTGGCATCCTAAATGAAAGGGCCTAATTGGTCACAAGACTTCTCTACCATTTGAGTACTGGGAAATTCGTTAAAAACATTAAGAAATTTAAACATATTCTAATTAGAATTACAAATTGTTACAAATCTGAAAACTCTATTTATTTAACCAAAGTGGCAATAAAAGATCCTAAAGATGAATGCATAGCAAAACCTAGCTCCTTTAACCTTGAGAAGTTTTAGCTAAGCAATCAAAGACATGATAAAGATAAGACCTAAAGCTTTGGCCTTCTTGACAAACAGAAGAAAAATCCTTCATTTGCATAGTTTACATAGTCTTATCAAGAGCAGATCAACAATCCCAAAAAGCTTGTCTTCTGATGGGAGAGAAAAGCAGAATTTCAACCTTATACCAATATACCTTTAAAATTCCATTCATCTCAACATCACACATAAAATTCTTTTTCAATGATTTCCTTACAAGAACCTTCTGCAACTTTCCTTTGCCTTTAACTTTGTCCCAAAGCCATTTCTCTCCAAACAACCGGTCTTGTTTAAGACAAAATTACTTTCTTTTACCCTCAACAAAAATGTACTTTTATTTCTTATATCTTTCTTACATATCCCCAATTTCCTGCATATTTTTCTCATCCGTCTGAAGTACACTTAGCAGAATTTTAACTCTTAGAAACCTTAGTCTCCAATTGAGGACTTAGTAACCAGCTGAAAGATGTTTATACCAGAACTTTTCTTAGATGGTAATTTTATAAACCAATTAAGTACAAAGCAGCTTTTTAACAGTTTTAAATATCCCCAGTTGTTTTGCCACAAGTCAAAAGCACAAGCATCTATAGACCTCATCAGTCAGAGTCACAACAAAAATTATACACAAACAAACGCACAAAGGAGCAGACACGAGTGTCCTAAGGAAAATGGGGTCTCACTGCTGCCACCAGTGAAACCCCCTACAGGCGAACTGGCTCTCCAGCCTCCCAGTGGTGTCTTAGGCCCCACTCGCTCAACCAACCTAATGGAGTCTCACTGCTGTCACCAGCGAAACCCCCTGACCAAGGGAGGGGAGGACTCTAACCCCGGTTTGTCCTTGGCCCCCTGGAAACTGTGGGACTGGCCAGGGGGGACTCTAACCCTGCCCGCCACTGGTGGGGACTCTAACCCCACTCGCCCCAGGTGCTGCAGGACACTAATCCCTCCATCTCTTATGGGGACTCTAACCCCACCTGTGGGTCCTAGACATATCTCAGATCCCACGGCTTCGAGTCTCCTGGTGCGATCGCTTGACTCCTTTGAGGCCCCCAGAGGCTAAGCACCAAACAGACCAGACAAACAAAAAAGATTTAGACACAAAAGGACAAGAAACTAGTGCACTCACCAGCCGGCGATTAGGCCCAACGTGTCAGGGTCCCAGGGGCTCTGGGGAGGAGGATTCCAAGCCAATGCACCAAATGTTATGCCCAGATCACAATATTATCCCCAAAAACCAGAGACCACCAGGGAGACCGAGTCATGCATGCAAAAGCAAAGGGCATTTATTATTATGGGCTTAAGCTTGCCGGGCTTAAGCTCGGGCTCACAGACTTCACCAGCGCAGTGGATCCGTGCTGAAAGTCCATCCCTAGTTTCTAAATTAAGCCCATTGTGAAAATATTTTCTTCAAATAATTCACATCACATAAAGTTTTGTAGCAATGTTAGGGAAAATTGAGAATATAATACAGTAAAACCTTGTGGGTTTTTTTTTTAGCATAATCCGTTCTTTACACATGGTTGTAATCCAAAGCACTTGTATACCAAAATGAATTTCAACAACCATTGTCTCAGCTGTGATCATGTAATGTTTGGCATCGTGCACAACTCATACTGCAAGACATCAAGTTAAAATTTACTAGAAATATTTGCTTGGCTTGCAGAACACTTGCAGACCAAGTTACTTGCTACCCAAGGTTTTACTGTATATGTTTTTAGAAGTCATGGTAAAATGAGCATTAGGTTTAGTGATGAAGTAATTGAATTTTTGTAATTTCACAATCTAATTTTAGATTGAAACAGAATTGAAAATCCTTTAAGGTGGACTTCTGGTAAGGCCATGGGCCTATGCTAAGATTGATGCCTCTATTTACATCATTTTTTGTGTAATTAATTGCTGATCCAGTCTATACACCACACATAAAATGAGTGGTCTCAGAATTTTGTGTTCAGATCTTGTTTTGACCAAGAAAAGGAAAAGAGAAAAATTATTCATATTGAATGACATAATATCAAACCTCATTTTCCTGTCTCTGCTTTTATAGGTTTAGCTACTTGCCAACATGAAATGTGTTCAGTATTCTAAAATAATCTGTGGAAAGGAATTTCAAACATTAAGATGATGTCTCTTTCAATGGGTTAGTGCACATGTGTCTTACCAAATTGACTCCTGAGGAAGGATATTACTTATTTAGAATATTATGTTTAGTAAGGTGTCTAAAAAACAGCCTCTAAGACAAGTTGGCAATTATAACTGCTATGCATGGTTGTACTCAGAGAGAGGAATCCTAGAGTCTGGAAGTGCCTGACATAACCATGGTTCTGTTGGTGGAAGCCGCTGATTCCATCTAGCTAGTAAATATATCTTGAAACACTTGCTGGGTGCTGGCAAGTTCAGTGGTAGAACAGTGAGAAGGAAAGACAAAGTCTCATGGGGGAGACAGTTGAAGAAATTTAGGACATACCACCCCAAAATATGCTGCTTTGATATATTGATGATTTTGTGCTTCAGGCACTTGATAAAACAACAAAAGTAAGAAGCTTTTTTTGAATTGTCATTATGTGCCTAAAGACAGATCATCTAAAAGGAATACAATAGGAACCCAACTGTTATAGCTTCTAACTTCTGCATGGCTCAGTATTTTCACTGGTTTGGGAAGATTGACTCATCACTGAAGACGAGACTAGAAGTGGACATCATACCCAAACTTTGTCACAAATAATCATTCCTTCCATCTATCCTCCTAAAGGGCCATTCACCTTTCCCTCAAATCAGATACTCTCCCCCACATAGCCATTATCCTCTTCTCTTTTCATATTAAGTCGGTATATAAGCTCTTATATCATAACACTTTTTTAGATGTTCACTTTTTTACCCTGTGATACTCCCATGCACATAATATCAAAAATTTCCAAATTAACATACGTTTTCTCCTGTTAATCTGCCTATTGTCAATTAATGTCACAGACCCAGCCTTTGAACTTAAGATAACAGAGAGAAATTTTTTCTTCCCCTACACAACAAACAAATAATATGCCCCTGTGATAACAGTCATAAAGAGCAATCAATGGAAGAAAGGGCCCTAAGGGCCAAGGTGGAGAAGGTGGGCTGAGAAACTCAGGTCAAGCGACATTTGGCAGACATATAAAGGCAATGAGGGGAAGAATCACACCCAAGTGGATATTGGAGACTGGAGGTATGGAGTCAGCCAAGACAAATGGAACCTAAAGTTCAAATAGGATAAAAACTGCTGGGTTTAACACCATGGAGGTCATTATTGGCTTTGGCAAGACCAGTTTTGGTGGATTGGAAGGACAGGAAAACTAACCCTGTCTGGAAGAGATTCAAGGGAACAGGAGAAGAGGATGTAGATATTTTGTAAAAGGTGAAAGATTTATGCGATCTGAAGAGAAACCAGAGTATGAGGATGTAGATGTTTTGGAAGAGTACTCCTTCTGAGTTACCATGAGCTGAATTACATACCCGGAACAGCCTGACCAAGTTGGATCAGAAACAGCACCCTCACCGGAAGCAGTGAGAAGTTCACCACAAGGAAATAAGGACCCTGTGATGGTGACAGAGGTCATAGGTTGTGGAAGGTGAAAGATCAGCATCTGACAAGCTGTACCCACACTATGTGTCTATGGAGGCTTTAGAGGTGCCATGTCATAGCCCTTCTCTGCACTTGCATAGTTATTGCCTTTGTAGGGGACAAAAAAGTTTTCCTGGATACTCTTAGGATCTCTGACTGTATCTGAAAATTATAACAATGAAGACAGTTTAATAGGTCTAGATGGTAAAAACAAGGCTCCCCTATCTAAATATTCATCCTAGCCCTATATAAAAGGAATCCATTCACCTTTGCCCAAAGAGTCATGGCTTGGGAAGTGATTTCCTAGATCTCCTCATTTGCTGCAAGTAAATTTACTTACTACTACCTGGTGTAGTTTCTATCTGTATCCCACCAATGATTAAACCTTAGTTCAGTTACTGTTGTAGACTCTAAGTCTAAAGTTCTCTCTTGTTTTAGCAAGAGAGCAGGATACAGGATTAAAACGTAGGGGAAAGTGAGGACTAATGGCCAGGAAAAGACAAGAGCCCCGAATAAGTGTCCTCACCCCGTATTCATCAAGATCAGAAGGCTTACAAATGTGATGGACATGCACAAAGAGACAAAGAAACTGTAAACATTAACTTATAGGCACAAGGGAAGAGGGGGTTTTGAAGATATACAGTGTTTGGGGTTTGGGTCAATATAAAACAAAATCCAGGTGCCGCTCAGCTGGGCAGATGGTTGTTAAAGGCAGATAGGAGGTGCTGTGCCTGTTTATCTTAGCTAGCCTAGGGGAAGAGGGTGGGGTTAACAAGACACCTTTTCTTTTGTTAACCATCTCTGCTCTGGGCTGCTTAGTCTGCAGCACAGTGGTCTATAGTCCAATTTACTTGTTTTGCCTAACCTGGCCTTATTTCCCTGTGAAAGCAGCTTCTCTGCTATTGTAAATTTGGGGGCACTTTTGCCCTGCATGCCTAATCTTGCTTACCTCATATACCTTAGTATTGGGAGCCTGTGCACCTATTCTTATCTTGGGCCTCTGCCCATCCCTCTCTATCTTCAGGGTTCAATACCCCCTATTCTTTGGGTGCCCTTGCACTGTCCTATTCTAGGGGTGCCAAACATGTTTACCCAAACTCAGGTGAGAGCACACTATGGCTTTTTATTTCTCTATGCCTTGTTAACTCATTGGTGTAAGCCTGGGGGATTCTTTTTAAATGTTTTTATTTATTATTGAGATAGAAATAGAGCATGAGTGGGGAAGGGGGCAGCGAGAGAGGGAGACACAGAATCTGTGCTGTCAGCACAGAGCCCGACATGGGACTTGAACCCACGTACTGTGAGATCATGACTTGAGCTGAAGTTGGCCACTTAAATGACTGAGCCACCCAGGCGTCCCAGCCTGGGGAATTCTTAGCCTATCCCTCACAGGTTACAACAGTCAGAATCTTAGCAGCCACCTTGGAACATGAGATTGGGAACACAGCTAAATGAGAACAGAACTATGAGCTGGAGGAATCAAGGGTCTCTGGTCACCTTACTTAACACCCGTGAGCTTCTTTAAAGTGAGAAGAATCAGGGTGCCTGGATGGCTCAGTCAGTTGAGTGTCCGACTCCTGATTTTGGCTCAGATCATGATCCCAGGGTCATGGGATCAAGCCCCATGTTGGGCTCTGTACTGAGCATGAAGCCTGCTTAATATTCTCTCTCTCTCTCTCTCTCTCTCTCTCTCTCTCTCTCTCTCTCTCTC
>NC_043708.1:116066452-116069011 GCF_006229205.1 Suricata suricatta | reverse complement strand
AAATAAATAAATAAATAAATAAATAAATAAATAAAGTGAGAAAAATAAAACAAAAATCTATTCTTTATCAACCTTATTGTGAAAACAAGACAACAGGCCAAAATGGAGTTGCTTATAATTAAGTCGAATTGTAACCAAACTCAAGAGTTTCGCCCTTTGGGATGCATTAAATGGAACACAACCCAAGAAACTCTTGAAAGCAAAGAATTTTTTTTTTTTTTTACTTGTTATAGTTAAGGAGACAGAGAGATAGCCTTCAAAGCACTTTCTCCCTTTGGGGGTTAGTACAAGAAGCTTTTATTAATATATTAGAGGTTGGAGGCAGGGAGCTTGCATATATATCAAACAACAATACATATTCGATTACTTAGGTACTTGAGTTAAATTGTGAATGTCTAGCATGTGACCATGATAGTGCACAGATTGTATGTTCAAAAAATGAAAAGAACCTAGCCTCTTTCTCCTTCATTAAGAAAAAAAAAATGAGAAAAAATGGAAGAAACCCACACCCATAGGAGTAGATATTAGCATTATAATTAGCTAAAGATAATTTCAGAACAACTCTTGGGGGTTTCTCCCAGGTCCTAAGCTCCAAATTCGCTCAAAATAACTCATGCAATGGGCTATCAGATAAAACACCAAGGCTAGTGATTCCTTGGCAGGAACTGTTGGTTATACAAAACAAAATCCATTCCTCCTCTGCTTTTGTTCCTTCCCCTCCTCTCTTCCACTGATAGCTGTCAGCTTTCAGCCCTCTGATATGAGTCTTTGCATCCTAGCTAACACTATGTCACCAAACTGAGATTTAACTTAATTATAGTTTTGGTTCTCCCAGAAATGGAATCTTAAAACCAGTCAATCAGAAATCACCTAATCAGCTTTAGTTAATAGATCCCTGCCACCCCCTACAGGAATGTAACCTTGTAATAATCAACCACTTCTTTTTTTTTTTTTTTTTTTGCCTGCCATAACTTTTCATTCCTGCCCTGTTTCTGTAGAAGTCTTTCATTTTGTATAGCTCCTTGGAGCTCTTTTTTCTCTGCTAGACTTGAGGCTCCCCAATTCATAAATCGTAAATAAAGCTAGTAAGATCATCAAAATATATTCAGTTGAATTTTGTTTTTTACCAAGACAGATTAATAAGTAAAAAGCACATGAAGTTATTTATCATTAGTTTTACATGGCAAGGGAATCGTCATAAGAAAATGGAGACCTAAAGAAGTTGTTAAAGCTGAATGTTTTTATGTTAGTTTCGATAGAATGGAAAGTCATGGGAAGCATGATAGGACAAACAATATGAATAGTGAATTGGGGGAAACTTAACTGTTAGACGTTTTTTCCCAATGCGAGTCATCGAAGGTAGAATTTACGAACACAAACGGAGTTAGTTAATGGGTTTATTTTAGTTCAGCCGAATGGCTCTGATAGGTTTGGCAGGCTTGGGGAAAGGAACACCAAGATAGCCATCCCGGGACTTTCCTGCTGAACAATACCAAGATGGCCAACGGACCACCGTTTTGGTTGGAATTTTCTGCCTGCTGCCAGCTCCCCGGAAACATGTCATTTGCCCTAGCCTCATCTCTTCAGTTTATAAGGGGGTTCTCTGCCCTCGCACAAATCAGAAACTACTGCCCTATATAAGGCCCCGCCCTTTGTTCTCCCATGCGACTTCACTGGTCCGGTCTGTCCAACCTGGGAACCTCACCAAAGAGCGCTCCCAGTAAAGGCCTTCTACATTTATTACATTTCTGTAATAAAGGGTGCTCTGATCTCTTTTCCCAGTCTCTTGGTATTATAATTTTTTTACTCTCCCAATTTTAACCTTACATGCTTCTCCCAAGTAGCTGGAAATCCTCAGAAGAGAGCCCCTCTGAGCAGGAGCTCAGGTTTTTTAAGAGTTTTTGCAAGACAAAATGGGTCATCATGTATATAATTACCAATTATACCAATTATAATTTACAGCATTTCATGGTAGCCAATTATATTGTAATACACAGACCTTAGTTTTGGCCAGAACCTATTATTTTAAAGTTCTTAGTCTTTTAAAATGACCAATCATAGTTAGACACCTAAGATGTCTAGGCGTCTAGGGGCTAAGTGACTTTAACCTTACCTTGGACTTTGCCTCCACCAGGTCTTATTAAAAGGGTGGGGTTGCTTAACAGACACTGTAATGCCCAAGATTTTAATACCACCCCAAAACCAGAAACCGCCAGGGAAACCGAGGCATGCACGCAAAGGCAAAGGGCTTTTATTACGGGTTCGAACTCGGATTCACAGACTTTTCCAACGCAGTGGATCCGTACTGTGAGCCCCGAACAAGGGCTGAGCAGGGTTTTTATGGGGTTTGGGAAGGGGAAGTTACAAGAAATTGTGACATAGGTACAGTGACCCAATCATAATGGTACAACAGTATTGGCAGCAGCTCTAACCATACACACTGTTCAGAGCGTCCGTTACTTTTGGCGGGACCCAATCACAACATTTAGGGTATCTTTGAAATTAACCAATTACAGAGCAAGTTCAGGGTCTTGTTTGGTGACTATGGGGTTAACTTTA
>NC_043708.1:116039017-116066352 GCF_006229205.1 Suricata suricatta | reverse complement strand
CAACAGTATTGGCAGCAGCTCTAACCATACACACTGTTCAGAGCGTCCGTTACTTTTGGCGGGACCCAATCACAACATTTAGGGTATCTTTGAAATTAACCAATTACAGAGCAAGTTCAGGGTCTTGTTTGGTGACTATGGGGTTAACTTTAACACTAGGTAACAGGGTCTTATCTAAAGTTCCCATCTGCAGGCCTTATCCTTAGGAATGTGGGGTGAGGTAGCTGGGCTTTCCTGATTGGATACCCCTGGGCAATGTATGACTGCCAAATGGCCAGATGGTTGCCAAATGGCCAAATGGTTCCGGAGAGACTGACCTTAGACCTTTTAGCTTAGAGGGGAAACAAAGCCTGTCATGGCGTCTGTTTGGTTCAGCCTTACAACACCTGAAAAACAAGTTAAACTTTAGGTCACAATGTTCGTTATCGAGTTACATTCTTAGGGTCTTTCCAAAGCCCAGTTGTTCAACCTTTAATTATTTAACCAGAATGGGAGTGGGAGAATGAAACAATGGTTGGTATTTTAGGGTCCATTTTGACCCGAGGGGGTAAGGTCTTAAACTAACAAGACCTATTCTTTCTGATTCTTCTTAGTGTACCCTGTATTGGAGGTGAGGATGCTCCTTTCCTCCTGTTGTAAATTGAAAATCATTAACTTGCTGTTTTGGCTTCTGTAAATTGCTTTGCAAATATATCTCTCCATTCACTGTTCTGACTAACTACAGGGTGACCACTATGTGGCTTTCTGTTGGATTTATGAGGAGGTGCTAACCTCCCCTGTAAATTAGCCTGCTTTCTAAACAGACAACTTAGATTGTAAATTGCACTCCCACCCCACTGTTTGAAGCTGACCAGGCAAAGCATACGTGTGGGAAGTCATGTTTTCAATATCTCACAGAACCTGGAGTGCCTAACTATAGCTGTCATTTCAAGACCCTCTTAAGACAAAGAACTTTAAAACGGATAGGGTACTGCCAGAACTACAGTCTGTTTGTAAAAGTGTGACTGGGTGTCCTGATATGCGTAAACTTTAATTGGTTAACTAAATGATGACGTTTGATGCCTTGCTAACGTCAATATAAGGTCACTGCTACCTTTGTTCTCGGCCATTCTCTGCTCCTTAACACCAGGGAAATCAGGTTTGGCCGGCCTTAAATAAAATCTTGCCTCACTTCTATTCTGCGTTTGGTGGTCTCATTATCACCCTGTTACACCTCCAAGTGAAGGAAGGTTTTATGATCTGTTTCAGGTTTTATGATCTCTTTATGTTATCAAATCTCTTCAGCTTAAAACATTCAATTGCTAAGGTGCCATAATTTAGGGTAGTGTGTTCTGTTCCAATCAATATGCTTTTTGCCCCTAAAGTATTTGATTACTGGGGCTATGTTTGCCTTGTGAGCTAAAAGCAGCATTTCCACTCATTTACTCAGAGTTTCCAGAGTGAGGTTCCATGTGTAGAGATTCCCCAATGAACCAAAAAAAGACAAAATCAGAAGTTGTTTTACAAAAACTAAATACAACACACATTTCTTATTGTGAGATAACCAGTGTAGCTCAGTTTAAAGATCTGAAGCTACTTTTGTGAATTATTCTTAAGATAATAAAAAGGAAAAATCAGTTGGGATCAAAAGTCTTTAGCAGCTTGCAAACAGCTTGTTTTCTTATGGAAATGATGTGGCAGAAGGCAGGGCTAGAAACATTTGCATTTCAACCAAGAGTTCTGCTAGATTCCAAGCCAGAACCATTGAGCCCCACAGGTGGGAATTCAAAGTGCCAGTGACTTACAACACTGGGCTTTAAAAAGATAAGAAGTACTTTTGTTCCTAAATTGCCCTTGTTTCACATCCCAAGGTCTCTGAGTTTCAGCCTGATATACTACTAGAATGCCACCTACATTTCTGTGCCTCCTAAATTCTGCAGGATCCAGAGCAAATCCTTTGTGACCTTGAAGGCTGCCTGTGAGAAGTGAGTTGATTAATTTTCAGAAATACAAAATAAATGCTGTCCTGTCTGTTAACAATAAGTTTACAACCTATTAGAAATATGGATGGACTGCTCCCCTCCCCCCAACAGTGGAGTCCCAAGCCCTTAGACACTTTACTTTCTGGTTCTTCTTCCCCTCTCCATTTCTCGGGCTGTTCAATGAGCATGTGCCAAAGAACTGAAGTCTCTTCCTCATCTCAAGAAATGTACATTTGTTCCAATCAGACTATTTTTTGCCTTACATGGGCATAGGCCATTTCTGGTTAAGGCTGTTACCTCTGTAGTATTCAACTTAGAAGGAATCAGGGGAGGAATTTGCAAGCTAGGACATAAATTGCCTCTAACTGCGAGTCTAGCTGTCCATTAGACACCGCTCTTCTTCTCTGAGTCCCCTTTGATTGGGTCAGTAAGCTTATTTTTCACACTGCCCTTATCTTTTGCCTTGAATTTCCGCAACTTATTTTTATTAATTATGTTCTACCTTATAGAATTTCTTAGATTCTTATTTTGGAACTTTTTTTTTAACTCTGGGACATCAGATTGTAAACTCCCATATCCCCTATGGCACTTACAGCTCATTTTATATATTTGTTGCCTATACACAAACTAATTGGTACATAAATACCACAGTAAATATTGCTCTAAATAGTGTCTTTTCTTATAAGGCATGTAAATATTAGGTGTGGACCCTTGAGTATTTACACTGCTGTACGTTGGAAAAGTATTTGGCTAGATCCTGAGGTCACATGACTCATGGAAGTCTAGACTTTGGCATCCATACATGTAATTTCAAATTCCAGTTCAGCCACTTACTATATGACCTTGGGCCAGTTAATTTTTTTATTATTAATTATTATTATTTTTTATTAAATAATTTATTACCAAGTTGGTTTCCATATAACACCCAGTGCTCTTCCCCACAAGTACCCCCCTCCACAACCATCACCCCTTTCCTCTTCCCCCCTTCCTCCTCAGCTCTCAGTTTGTTCTCGGCATTCAAAACTCTCTCATGATTTGTTGGGCAGTTTATTTAACCACCCTGAGGGTCAATGTCCTTACATACTAATGTGAGTAATAATGCATATACCATCAAGCTAACATGAACATTGAAATCATATACAGAACACAGCAGACCCTCAACAAGTGTCAATTTTACTTTTTCTTTCTATAAGAGACATAGAAGAGAATTTTAAATGTTAGCTCAGAATTTGAAGTAACAATTGTCTTTATGATTTAAATTATGAAGCCAACATACAATAAACCAAAACAGGGATATCTAAATTCACAAGGAACACCATGATTGAACAAAAAATCTTTTACATAAGACTTCCCAGGACAGTGCAATTTTCTTTTCTGTATGGTGGACATTGTGGAAAGGAACGTGCCAGATTTTTTTCATTTAGCCATTCAATATTTAAATTATAGAACCCATTATTTTCTGGGAAAACTTTGGTAATAAGATTTCATAGGTAACTTACTTATGAGGCAAGAAGTCCAGGGTCAAGTCTGTGTGAATGTTGTTTATCCATCTTTCAACTATTTCTGACTATTGAATAAATTGACATTCTGGTTTACTTTCAATTTCTTTTAAACTTATTAAGTCTGTAGGCCCAAGTACTTTTCTCAATTGTCCACATTTCATGGATCTTAGCTTCAAATGTTCATAAGTCAGTCAAATGGATTGAGTATGAGACAACAGGAAACACTAGGGACTGTGGAAAATAGAGAACATGATCCACCTTACAAGTGCAAATTGTTTTGGACACTGCATAGCTCAAAGAGTATCTTCTGGCTGGATCCAGCCCACTCCTTGGTTTCCATTACTGATTTTCTGTCCCATATATAGTTGTGTGTGTGTGTGTGTGTGTGTGTGTGTGTGTGTGTGTGTGTTTCAAATCTCAATAGCTGGAAGAAAACCCAGCCACCCTCTTCTCGATCCATTTATCTGATGGCAGCCACCTGAGTTCCAGAATGGTTTGCCTAGAAATCACCCTGTTTTCTTTAAAACAGGGAGTTTCCCAAGGTCTGACTGCACATTCTGGGGTAAGTAGCAGCCAATACAAGTCTCAGGAATCATTTTTTAAAATTTTTATTTCAAAAGACACAGGTCTGAACCAAACTGACTCCACAACAGGCTTTAAGTTTCCCCTCTGATCTTAAAGGCCTAAGTTTCAGTTTCCCTGAAACTATCAGGCAGTTACACATTGCTGAAGGCAGGAGAGACCACCCTTGTAACATCCAATCAGAAGCGGCCAACTAACATCCTTAACATTTCTAAGGGCTGGCCTGTAGATGGAAACCATAGATAGTTGCCTATTGTTTAATGCTAGACTAACCAGTTCCTTATCCACGTGGAGGTCCTTGGCCCACCCTGTAATTGGTTAATTTCAAAGATAATCTAGATGTTGTGATCAGGTCCCACCAAAAGTAACAAACACTCTGGACAATGTGTATGGTTAAAATTGTTGCCAATGCTGTATATGATAATGATTGGATCACTGTACCTATGTCATGATTTCTTTCAACTCCCCCTTCCCAAACCCCATAAAAACCCTACTCAGCCCCTTGTTTGGGGCTCTCAGCATGGATCCACTGTGCTGGTGAAGTCTAGGAGCCCGAGCTTAAGCCTATAATAAAACACCCTTTGCTTTTGCATGCATGATTCGGTCTCCCTGGTGGTCTCTGATCTTTGGGGATATTGCAATCTGGGCATAACATATTAATTTTAGAAATCAATGTTTTTTAGCGACCACCCTGGCACATTGACTCATATCCTCCTTGGACCCTTCTCAGGAACACTGGTGTTAATATTGCTGGTCTAAAAATTCAAATCTTAAAGGATGTCATATGTAATACCTTTTATTCCTGCCTATCTAAATTTGAGACCAGAATTAAAGAATCCTTCATTTTACTAGACTGAGAGTCTAAATTTCTTGGATTCCTCCTGGTTTTGGTTTGTACTGATATACTGAATCCAGAGAAGAGCCCAGCTAGCCTAAAGTCAGATCCCCTTCAGGGAATTTATAATCTAGCTGGGAAATCAACTGATGGCATACCAAGCACAATGATTAACCTATTCATCCTGCACCCCCCCCCCAGCTCTATTCAGGTATATTTGACAAATAAAATTGTAATATATTTAAGATAATGCACAATGTGATGATTTAATGTACGTACACATTGTGAAGGGATTGCCACAATCAAGTTGATTAAAATACCTATCACCTCAAATAGTAAATTTTCTTTTGTGTGTGAATACATTTAAGATATATTTTCTTAACACATTTCAATTGTATGTTAAGTATTATCAACTAAGTAATCATGTTTACATTATATCCACAGAAGTACTCAGTCTTCTCCCTTCTCCCTATTTTATGGAAATGTACTTGACATATTCTAACACTGTTTAAGTTTCAGGTATTCAGCATAGTGACTTGACTTACATAGATTGCAAAATGATTAACACAATTAGTTTAGTTAACATCCATAATTTCATATATACACAAAAGAAGAAAAAGAAAGAAAAATGTTTTTTTCTTTGTGACCAGAATTTTAAGGTCTACTCTCTTAACAAGTTTTAAATATGCCACATAGCAGTGTTACCTATAGTCATCATGTTATACTTAATTTTGTTAACTGATAGTTTGTAATCACCTTCATCAAATTCCCTCACTCCTCCCTCTGATAACCACAAATCTGATCTCTTTTTCTATGAGTTTGCTTTTTCTTTTTAAGAACATTTTCTTAGCCTTTACTTATTTTTGAGGGACAGAGAGAGATCATGAGCAGGGGAGGGGCAGAGAGAGAGGGACACATAGAATTAGAAGCAGGCTCCAGGCTCTGAGCTGTCAGCACAGAGCCCAACGCAGGGCTCAAACCCACAAACTGTGAGATCATGACCTGAGCCGAAGCTGGATGCTCAACCAATTAAGCCACCCAGGAGCCCTGCTTTTTCTTTTTAAATTGCACACATAAGTAAAATCATACAGTATTTGGCTTTCTTTTTCTGACTACTTTCACTTAGCATAATGCCCTCAAGGTCCATCCATGTTGTTTCAATGATTAGCCTATTCTAAAGCAATTACTGACTCAAAGACTTTAAGTGTATGCTGAGAATGTATATATTTATGTTGTTTTATTAATTGACCTTACTAGACTTTGATATTATCATATTTTCTCACCTATTGTACCTAGAATCCCAAAAAATTCATGCTGTGGCCTTATAACCTCTTTCTCCTGCTTTTGAGTCTGACTCTCCGAGCAGTACCTGAAGAGAGCCCATGGCTGAAGCAAGATAAACAGACCACTCACGCATGCCTAGCTGTACACAATGGGTATCATCAGGCATACTAAATTTGCAGTCACAGTTGTAGCTTCTGGAGAGGAGAAACGGACCCATACATGCCTAAATTTAGTTCAGGAGAGCACATAGCTGCTGTCACAGAGATCTCATTCAAATACTTTTGGCTTTGATTTCTTTTAAATATGGAGAACAGAGAAATGAAAGCTGTTTTTACAAAGAGAAATTAAGGAAATTAGTAGTTTTTGGACTTACTCAATCTGGCAGAGTTCCTAGAGAAAACTGGACATAACAGGCATACTCAATGGGAGAATGGGGAAGCTGGTGCTCTGAAAGTCAAGGAAGTCCACCTTGCAGAGACCGATCGGAGCGCTGGCAGAAGGTGGTTTGAGCAAATGAGGGCAGCCATGCAGGGGTGCTGCTCCTCAGAAGCTGACAGAAGTGTGTAGACAGAGCTTCCAAATGGGTCCAGATTTTGCACTGACAGGGTTGTAAAGGCTCCATCCAGTAGATGTCATGGATCTAAATGTATCTTTATAAAATTACCCATCTGTCCTTTGGGTTTTATCAGCTTGTGAAGTTCCAATAGTCTTTTATGAATGTTAAATGGCCTATAAAATCTCCTTTGCAAATGAGGATTTTGGCTAAGCCCCTGGTAGGCCTAAAGTTTTTCATTTCAAGTCAAAGACGCAAAATCCCCTCTCCAGGACTGCCTGTTGAACAATGTCAGTATTTCACTCTTCAAAAGCCAATAGGCTGTTGTGGCACCTGGTGGCTCAGCTCTGTGGAAGAGTAGGTGGCTGATATGCAGCTGGCAATATCAGATGAGCCATGAAGAAGAGGGTTCACAGCAATCCATAGGCCAATACAGGGGTCACCACATGGTTTCTCTGGCATTTCACCCTACTCAGTTATTGGGAGAGTACTTATCACTCCAATGGCTTTCTTATCTGTTTATCAACTGCTTCTCAGTGACTAGAATGGGAACCCCATGATTTTGTTTGCATACTGATTATCCCTGGTGCCCAGAGCCTAGAACATAGGAGGTGCCCAATAACACTTTGTGGAAGGAAGGAATAAGCAAATGCATAAAGTGAATGGGTAGATGGCAAACAAGAGCAGATCCAGAAACTTCCCACAAACTTTGGCCCAGAAGGAAAGTCCTTTGGGCAGTCTTTTCCTGAGGCCATTCTAAGTAAGAAAGTTGACCATTCTAATTTCTTTTTCTTATATGTATTATCCTTTTTGGTCCATCCCTTAACAGGGCTGAAAAGTCATTCTTCCCAATGCTATGGCCAAAGCCTAAAGCAAATACATGAAGTCCTAAAAAGGACTCACAGAATATTTGCCTTTCCCCCCAATATCTATAACACTAATTTTCTACCATTGCTGATCTGTTTGACTACATCAATATCTTTCTCTCTGGGTCTGGAGAATACTTTGTGCTTTAGAAAACCCTTGCTTCTGATGTACTAAGTGGAAGTTGTTTATTTTGAGGATGTCAGCATTTTGAAAATGCCATTATCTTCCATGATGATAGTATTATATTAGACTGTGGTATCATTTTCCATAACAGCATATATAGCATTTCCTTATGTTAGGCAAAAGTTCCATAAATGAAGCACTATAAAGCTTTATCACTTATAAGTCACATTGTGAAAATAGAGGTCTGATATTAAGAAATGTCTGGTTTCCATAGTATCTTTTTCTACAGAAAAAAAGTCATTTTCTATTAAATATAAAATATGTACCAAGCTTCACATCTCATATAGTGAAAAATTTTGCTTTTTGAAATGATTATTCTTTTACCAACTCACAAGAGAATTTAAGTTATCTTCTTTTTGAAGAGCAATGACTTTCATTAAACCGAACTGAAATAACTAATAACTATCTTGGTACAGCATTGATTCATTTAAATGTTACAAAATGATTAAAACTTCCTATTTAAAAAGTGTCATGGCTACAAATATTGTTGTAAAACCACAGTAATTAGGATTAAAGGTTCAAAGGACAAGAGGTTCTAAATTAATGTGTTATTTAAAATGTTATAGTTATGCTTTCCAATGCTTACAAAAACAAAGGCTCAGCCAATTAAGTCTAGCCAGTAGAGACTTTGTCTAAGTGGAAAGTCAAAAGCAAGTATTTTTTAACAGCTTTATTCAGGTATGTTTGACATATAAAATCTATACATATTTAATGTATACAATTCAATGAGTTTGGACACTATTCATGCACCTGTGAAAACATCACCACAATCACAGTGATAAACATACTTCACTTCCAAAGTTTCTTCATGCCTGTTTGTTTTTAGGCAAAAATATTTTTAATTAGCACATAGATTTCATGTAAAAAAAAAGACAAGAAAATATTTAGGATAACTAAGCAAAATTATTAGTATGTAATGGAAATAATCTTCAAAATTTACCTTGTCTTCATATTTTGTGTATGAAAGAAAAGAGGCTCACCAGGAGTTTAAATAGCTTATTTTGGAATCAGAAGAATTTCAAAACAGACCACCAGCTGTATCCAGCTTCTGCAGAATATATAGGGAGGTAGATTTTGCCTCCCACAAACTTGCATAAGGTGCCGAATTCCCATGCATAGGGAAAGGTGTGTAATGCCAGGCAACCAGTGTGAACTGTTTGGTTCCAGAAAGAAGCTTAAAAATAGAGCACTGGATGAGGGAGTAGATAAAAGCAATGGAAATCAGAGAGGTGAGAAATATGCCAAAGAGGAGAGATTTTGAGAAAAACAGAAATATCACATATGAAGGATTGGCCAGTTGTTGGCTGAATTTCCTCTAATTTGGGCAGATTGCAATTCCTATGTTGGTTCCAGGCACCATGTTCCTTATTTGCAGGTTGAGATGAAGCTGGAATAAAAGTCATTTTTTTATATGGGCCCCATTTTCTCAAATACTAACATGTCCACCAGGAGAAAGGATGCCATGACTACTGAGAAAGAAGTCCACATGACACAAGATTAATAGGTAGACCGACATGTACTGTACAAGGTCATAGGTCACAAATGATGGTGCCTTTCTCAAGGCTCTAAGGAAACACTTCAGTTTCTTTCTTTCTTTCTTTCTTTCTTTCTTTCTTTCTTTCTTTCTTTCTTTCTTTCTTTCTTTCTTTCTTTCCTTCTTTCTTTCCTTCTTTCTAATGTTTATTTTTATTTTTTTAAAGAGAAAGAGAGCATGAGTGGAGGGGGGCGGAAAGAGAGAGGGGTGCAGAGGATCCAAAGCAGGCTCTGTGTTGACAGAGGAGAGCCCAATGTGGGGCTTGAACTCATGAACCTTGAGATCATGACCTGAGCCGAAGTCAGATACTTAACCTACTGAGCCACCCAGGTGCCCCAACATTCAGTTTTTAATCTGAAAGAACTCTGATCTCTGAAGCAAACATTTCAGAAAGGATTCTGTTATACTTTATCACTACAGCAATAGATTCCCACCCGAGGTGAGCCTCTGCTGGTACTCAGGGTCCTCCCCATGCAGGCTCACATTTGCTCGTATGCACTGGTTGGTTGTCTGGGCAATATTCTGGGTTCTTTGGAGAAGCAGAGATCAAACAATTTTCTAGTTATAACTCAATTGGACAGGAATTTCAAGGCTCTTACTTAATTATGCTGTTCGGAAAATCATTCTCTGAGTATTTATTGCTCTATTGGAAATGGCATCTTGAAGAACAGTTGAAAAACAGGAGCTTATTCATCAAAGGTGTTGAAATCTCATTTTCATTATTCACCCATCATCTTTATTTTTGGGTTACCCATGTGATATAATTAACCTCTCTCTTGTCACCCCTCAATTAAAATATACCATATGAAAGAAACTATTTGGATATAAAAAAGGATGGAGTTAATATGAGAAGAGAATTGAATGTCAAATATTAAACCAAAAATCTGAGTTTAAAAGTATATAAAAGAAAAAAAATTGCCTTTAAGTTCTTTTAATTTCGTTAAATGTTTATTTATTTTTGAGAGAGAATGAGCAGGGGAGGGACAGAGAGAGAGGGAGACAAAAGCAGGCTCCCAGGTCTGACCTGTCAGCACAGAGTTTGATGCGGAGTTTGAACTCAACGCTTAACCAACTAAGCCACCCAGGTGCCCCACCTCTCAGTTATTTTAGATACTTGCTGGTATTGTTATTATCTTTGTTTACTAGCAAATATGAAGATACTTCTTAGTCAGTTCATCTTTGAGCCCTTGCAACAGCAATTAAACCTCAGGCAGTATATTTTGTCTATAGTCTATCATCTGTGGTGTCCTTGTCCAACATTTGCTAAGGCATGCGGACTTCTTAGTGAGGCACTCTGGGTGATAATTTGAATTTGGCAGGGTCTCAGCAATAGTCTCAGCTCTGTACTTCACAGACATAGAGCTGTAGTCAGGCCATGATTCTGACCCTCAAGGCAGTGCAAGACCCAAGGACTTCCATTTTGGCTTTGTTGTTATTACTGCACTTTGATGAGTGCCCTGCCCATCCTGAGCCATGCAGTCCACTTGTGAGCATCTCATACTTCTCATTCTTCTCTCTTGCTGCCTCTTCATTTCTCAAGAAAGAAGAGAAATAGAAGATTCTCTGGACTAATTTGCACTCTACTTTATTTCTATTTGAGGAAGGTGGAAAATTAAAAACTGTCTCTGAGACTTCATTGCCACTAGGATTCTGAGTTTCAATTAGTCTTAGCCAGTTAGATGAACTTGCATATAATTTTAAAGAGAGACTACAGCAGATGCCAGAGTCCTGTCCTATTGGGAGGCAAAGGCATGGGATTAGGATGTTTTCTGCCGGAGCTGGCTACCAGTGGCACCTCTCCAATCTCCTGAGTAAAAGAAGAGGCAGCAGCAAGGGCTCAGCTTTGTGATACTTGATTTGCAGTTGCAAGGGCAACTCATAGGCAGCATTTAATACCCTTGATATAATAATTTCCCCAGTAGTGAGATCTATGTTGTTCAAGGAGTCTTTTTTTGGAGGCTAGCTTATACTTCTTTCCTTCTACCATTCCCCTATTATATATGTATCTTCTTCTATGTGTTAGATCATATCCTGATGAAAATCTCTGAAGTGACTTCTGTTTTCTATAGTGAACCCTTACAGATAGGACAAAGGTATGCCTAAATATTGTCCATTTTTATTGCCCTAGGCTCAATGTAAGGGAAAATTAAGGAAAATGCTTTCTTATATGTTGCACAAAAAACTCAAAGTGTGACAGTTCCTGATTTAAATGTACATAATAACACACAAACTGGTAAATATATGTCAAGAAATGAATTACAGAAGTTTCTGGTCACATGTTTTAGTGCCTAATTTAGCTTTTTTATATATAGAAATTTCTTAGGTAGTTTAGAATTATAAGTAGGTCATGTTAGAATCTTATGTGGAAGAAAAGCAAAGGGCATGCTCCAGAGGAAAGGCTGGTTGATTATTTTTCCTTCAGGTATGCATGACACTTTATCACTTCATTCCAAAAGCAATTGTTTTCGCTCAATTTCATGACTGGATTGAGGCCTAAGTTATTAAAATATGACTTTTGTTGGTCAATCTAAGCAATTACCAGGATATGTTTTGAAAGAAAGACCAAACTGAAGGCTGAAAAATAAGGCGTGGGGAACACCTTTGGCTCAGTTGGGTCATCAAGAAGGAGCAGGCTTCTGGAGAGACCTTGCTTCATTTTTGAGGCTTACTTCTAAATTGGACATTTCCTCTTCTTTTTTTAATAGTTTATTGTCAAATTGGTTTCCATATAACACCCTGTGCTCATCCCCACAAGTGCCCTCCTCCATTACCACAACCTCTCTTCCCTCTCCCTTCCCCCTTCAACCCTTGATTCATTTTCAGTATTCAATAGTCTCTCAAGTTTTGGATCCCTCTCTCTCCCCAACTCTCTTTCCCCCTTCCTGTCCCCATGGTCCTCCATTTGGTTTCTCCTGTTTTCCTGTTAGACCTATGAGTGCAAACATACAGTATCACTCCTTCTCTGCTTGACTTATTTCACTTAGCATGACACCCTCAAGGTCCATCCACTTTCTTACAAATGGCCATATTTCATTCTTCCTCATTGTCATGTAATACTCCATTATGTATATATACCATATCTTCTTGATCCATTCATCAGTTGATGGACATTTAGGTTCTTTCCATGAGTTGGCTATTGTTGACAGTGCTGCTATGAACATTGGGGTACATGAACCTTATGCGTCAGCACTTCTGTATCCCTTGGATAAATCCCTAGAAGTGCTATTACTGGGTCAGAGGGGAGTTCTATGGATAGTATTTTGAGGAACCTCCACACTGTTTTCCAGAGAGGCTGCACTGGTTTACATTTCCACCAACAGTGCGGGAGGGTGCCTGTCTATCCACATCCTCGCCAGCAACTATAGTTTCTGGATTTGGTCATTTTAGCCACTCTGACTGGTGTGAGGTGGTATCTCAGTGTGGTTTAATTTGTATTTCCCTGATGATGAGTGATGCTGAGCATCCTTTCATGTGCCTGTAGGCCACCTGGATGTCCTCTTTGGAGAAGTGTCTGTTCATGTCTTCTGCTCATTTCATCACTGGATTATTCATTTTTCAGGTGTGGAGTTTGGTGAGTTCCTTGTACATTTTGGAAACTAGCCCTTTATCTGATATGTCATTTGCAACTATATTTTCCCATTCCTTAGATTTCCTATTCATTTTGTTGAATGTTTCCTTTGTAGTGCAGAAGGTTTTTATCTTGATGAGGTCCCAAGAGTTCATTTTTGCTTTTATTTCCCTTGTCTTTGGGGATGTGTCGAGTAGGAAATTGCTGCAGTTGAGGTCAAGGAGGCTGTTTCCAACTTTCTTCTCGAGGGTTTTGATGGTTTCCTGTCTCACATTCAGGTCCTTGAGCCATTTTGAGTTTATGTTTGTATATGGTGTAAGAAAGTGCTCTAGTTTCATTCTTCTGCATGTTGCTGTCCAGTTCTCCCAGCACCACCTGCTCAAGAGGCAGTCTTTTTTCCATTGGATACTCTTTCCTGCTTTGTCAAAAATTAAATGGCCATACATTTGTGGGCCCAGTTCTGGGTTCTCTAATCTATTCCATTGGTCTATGTGTCTGTTTTTGTGCCCATACCATACTGTCTTGATGATGACAGCTTTGTAGTAGAGGCTAAAGTCTGGGATTGTGATGCCTTCCGTTCTTGTTTTCTTCTTTAATATTACTTTGCCAAATCGAGGTTTTTTGTGGTTCCATACAAATTTTTGGATAGCTTGTTTTAGTTTTGAGAAAAACGCTGGTGCCATGTTCATTGGGATTGCATTGAATGTGTAGATTGCTTTGGGTTTTAATGACATTTTCACAATGTTTATTCTTCCAATCAATGAGTTTGGAATGTTTTTCCATTTCATGGTGTCTTCTTCAATTTCTTTCATAAGTTTTCTATAGTTTTCATCATATATGTCTTTTACATCTTTGGGTAGGTTTATTCCTAGATATTTTATGGTTTTTCGTGCAATCAGAAATGGGATCAGTTGCTTGATTTCTCTTTCCGCTGCTTCATTATTGGTGTATAAAGATGCAACCGATTTCTGTACATTGATTTTGTACCCTGAAACATTGCTGAATTCATTGATCAGATCTAGAAGGCTTCTGGAGGAGTCTGTGGGGGTCTTCTATGTAGAGTATCATGTCATCTGTAAAAAATGAAACTTTGACTTATTTGCAGATTCTGATGCATTTTATTTACTTTTGTTGTCTGATTGCTGATGCTAGGACTTCCAGAAATATGTTAAACAACAGTAGTGAGAGCGGACATCCCTTTTGTGTTCCTGATCTCAGGGGGAAAGCTCTCAGTTTTTCCCCATTGAGAATGATATTAGCTGTGGGCTTTTCATAAACTGCTTTTATAATGTTTAGGGAAGTTCCTTCTATTCTGACTTGCTCGAAGGTTTTTATTAAGAAAGGCTGCTGTATTTTGTCAAATGCTTTTTCTGCATCTATTAACAGGATCACATGGGTTTTATGTTTGTGATGTATCACATTAATGGATTTGCAAATATTGAACCAATCCTGTACTCAAGGAATGAATCCCACTTGATCATGATGGATAATTTTTTATATTCTGTTGAATTAGATTTGATAGTATCTTGTTGAGTATTTTTCCATCTGTATTCATTAAGGATATTGGTCTGTAGTTCTCTTTTTTGGCTGGGTCTCTGTCTGGTTTGGGTATCAAGGTGATGCTGTCTTTGTAGAATGAGTATGGAATTTTTCCTTCTATTTTTGTTTTTTGGAATAGTTTGAGAAGAATGGGTGTTATCTCTGCTTTAAATGTCTGGTAGAATTCCCATTGGAAGGCTTCTGGCCCTGGGTTCTTATTCATTGGGAGATTTTTGATAACGGATTAGATTTCTTCACTGGTAATAGGTCTATTCATACTTTCTATCTCTTCTCCTTTTGAATTTTGGTAGTGCATGTGTGTTTAGGAATTTGTCCTTTTCTTCTATTTTGTCCAGTTTGTTGGCATATAGTTTTTCTTGGTTATCCCTAATGATTGCTTGTATTTCTAAGGGATTGGTTGTAATATATCCATTTTCATTTATAATTTTGTCTATTTGGGTGCTCTCTATTTTTTTTCTAAGGAGTCTAGCTAGAGGTTTATCAATTTTATTTATCTTTTCAGAGAACCAATTCTTGGTTTCATTGATCTGCTCAACTGTTTTTTGTTTTTTATTTTATATTGTTTATTTCTGCTCTGATCTTTATTATTTCCTTTCATCTGCTGGGTTTGGGGTGCTCTTGCTGCTCCCCTTCTAGTTCCATTAGGTGCTCTGTTAGATTTTGAACTTGTGCTTTTTCTAGTTTAATAAGCCTGGATTGAAATATACTTTCCTCTTAGGACTGCCTATACTGAGTCTCTGAGATTTGGGATTGTTGTATTTTCGTTTTCACTTGTTTCTGTATGTTTTTTAATTTCTTCTCTAATTGCCTGATTAACCCAATCATTCTTTAGTAGGGTGGTTTCTAACCTCCACATTTTTGGTGGTTTGCCAGATTTTTTCCTGTGGTTAATTTCAAGTTTATAGCATTGTGATCTGAAAGTGTGCATGGTATGATCTCTACTCGTTTATATTTATGGAAGGCTGTTTTATGTCCCAGTATGTGATCTATCTTGGAGAATGTGTCATGTGCAATCGAGAAGAAGGTGAATTTCTTACCTTCAGGATGCAGAGTTCTAAATATATCTATCAATTCCATCTGTTCCAATGTGTCCTTCATGTCCATTGTTTCTTTAATGATTTTCTGTCTGGTTGATCTATCCATTGCTGTAAGTGGAGTATTAATGTCCCCTGCAATTAGCACATTATTAACAATATGATTTTTCTGTCTGTATTGATTGTTTTATGTATTTGTGCACTCCCAAATTTGGTGCATAGATGTTTATAATTGTTAGCTCTTCCTGATGGAGAGATCCTGTAATTATTATATAATGTCTTTCTTCATCTCTTGTTACTGCTTTTACTTTAAAGTCTAGTTTGTTTGATATAAGTATGGCTACTCTGGCTTTCTTTTGGCTTCCAGTCACCAAACTAGCCCTACAAGAAATCCTAAGAGGGACTCTATGAGGGAAATGTTGCAAGGAATACAAGGTACCAGAGACATCACTACACCTTTACTTTCAGTCTGAAGGTGTCTTCAAGTCTACAATGAGACCCTTGTAGACAGCAAATAGATGGATTTTGGGTTTGTTTCTTTGTTTTTTTTTTTTTGTCCATTCTTCTACCCTGTGTCATTTGATTGGAGCATTTAGTCCATTTACATTCATTGTTATTATTGAAAAATGTGGGTTAGAGTCATTGTGTTCTCTGTAGAGTTCATGTTTGTAGAGTTCATGTCTTTTTTGTAGGCTTCTACTTTTGCTATAATTGTGTCTTCTAATTCACATATTCTTCTCTCTGCCTCTTCAATCCTTGAGGGGGCTGCCTCCATTTTATTATTCACCTCATTCATAGTCTTTTTAAACTTGTCGCACCTATTTTGAAAGTCCTTATTCAGTGTATCAGTAGCTTCTCTAATGTTTTTTTAAACCCAGTAATTAATTTTATGACAATTTTTCAAAATTCTTGTTCAGTTATGTACTTAGATCTGTTTTGAGCAGTTCTGTGGCTGTAATTTCTTCCTGGATTTCTTTAGGGGAGAGTTCTTTTGTTTTGTCATTTTGGCTAGCTTTCTGTCTCTTGTCAGTTTTAAAAGCTCATTGCACACTGTGCACCTGTTAGTATTGCTCTGTTAAAGGAGGCTTATTGACTCTCCATGGCCTGTCATTTCAGAAAATGTTCTTTTAATGGTGTCTCTCAGTTTCTCTTGTTTTGCGTTGAATATATTATTTCCCTACTCAGTGATATTTGGCATGCTCTGTCATGCATATTTTGGCTTATTTCTTGGAGTAGCCCTGAAAAGGAAAACAGACAGACAACCATACAGGGAACAGAAGTATGCAAACACACAGACAAATCAAACAAACAAACAAATTAAAATGGGGAAAGGAGGAAAAGAAAAGGAAGGGAGAGGAAAGAGAAGAAAAGAAGAGAAGAAGAAAATAAAGGGAGGCAGAGACAACAAAGGACAGTGGACAATCTAAAAGCATATAGCCAGTTGAGGGGAGAGATAAGGATGAGATAAGGGAGAATATATCTGGATAGCAAGAGAATAAAAAAGACGGAGAATGAAAAAAGGAAAATAAAGAGCAAAAATTAAAAATAAAATTAAAAAAGTAAAAAGGTAATAATAATAAAAAATAAGTACAATAAAAGCAGCAGCTCCCTTTTGCAGATAGGTGTGGTTTGGTGTAGGTAGGTCTTGGGGGCTGCTCTTCGAGGCCCTGCCTTGGTGGTTACAGAAAATAGAATGGCAGCGCCCTGAGCTCTGCTGGAACTAAGTGCTGCAAGCCACTCTTATGAGTTCGATCTCCTTGGGCCTCAGCTGAGCCAAGCTGTATTTTCCAGGCCCGCCTCACTTCAATATCCTAGTCCCTGCACTTTTATGCCACCACAGATGAGAGGTACTTGCTTTGGCGGCTGGCTTATTAGCCAGTATCTCATTGAGGGAGGGAGCAGTTTCTCTTTGCGCTGGCCTGGATTCACACTGCCACTGCCTGAGGTGTTGTGTGCTGCTGGAAATGAGGTGTGCACTCCCGCTCCCACAGCCAAAGCTGAAGTGTGCAGCCCTGCTGCCACCACTGCCTTGCAGCTGCCAACTCCCTGACAGTATCACGCAGGGGTGGGGGCTGTTTTTCCCTTGTGCCACCAGGATTCAGGAATGGCGCTGCCCAGCAGTTATATATGGAGTCAGAATTTTTCTCTCTGTGCTGGGTTAAACGTTTTTATCTCTTTTCTAGAGACAGTACTGTGAGATGTTCAGTTTTTCTTTCTCTTCCCTTTGTCTCTCAGGGGTTCCATGCGCTTTCCCTGTGTTGGTCTGGGGCTCCCACCTCCCCTCCCCCTCTTGGGCTGGCCCGTTTTCCAATCTCCCCAGTTCACACTCCTTCCATTCTTGCAAATACAAGTAATATCCTTCTCAGTTCGATAGATGGGGTGGATGAAGTTTACAGAGCCCCCTTCTTCTCTGCCTTCTCCTTTCTTCTTGGCTCCTCCTGGACATTTCTTCTTAAAGATGATTCTGATCAAGAGGTAACTTTTCCTACAAAAATTTTCCTGTCATGGTACATTGTTGTCTTTCTGCCCAGATAAAAATTTCCCAACCTGTAAATTACTAGTCCAGTTTGTACACAAAGTTTGAAAAATAGCATAATACATTTCGTGCTGAAAGTGAAGTTCTCACTGCACTCCTGTCTTAGTTCATTTGGACTGTTATAACGAAGTACCACAGACCAGTAGCTTACACAATAATTTATTCCTTATAGGTCTGGAGGCTGGAAGTCCCAAGATCAGGATTCCAAGATGGTTGGATTTTGGTGAGGCCTCTCTTCTGGTTTATAGACTGCTGATTTCTTATTAAATATTCACATGGTGGAAGTGACAAGAGAGCCCTCTGAGGTCTCTTTTATAAAAGCAGTAATCCCACTTACAAGGGCTTCACACTTATCACCTCCAAAGGCCCCCATTTCATAACACTATCACAGTAGAGATTAGACTACAACATATGAAGTTTGGAGGAACACAAACATTCAGTCTACTGACTGACTCGCTTTCTTTTTTTCAAGGCTTCAGTGTTGTGGATAGTATGTTTGAAATGCACCACCTTTCTTTGTACTCATGTAAGGTAAGCCTTGGAAGTGTTTTTTCTTTTCTGTAATGTAAGTACCTGACTTAAGTTTTTGATTCCTGAGGCATCCACTGCAAAGATGACTATCTCAAATGAACACATTGCCAGCTACACAACCAGATAAAGCACCAGGTCAACTCCCCACTGTCCCAACCCGAGCCTCCTTTGTTTTAGATATCTTGGCTAATTCAATAACCAATCATTTAGTCACATTTTTTCTTCCCACATTTTAATTCCAGTTCTTATGTATTTTTTAAGTTTATGTATTTTTCTTCAGAGAGAGAGAGAGACAGTGTGAGTGGTGGAGTGTCTGTTTCCTAACCCCGGCCGGCGGGGCAGTAAATTGGGTCACAGGTTCCTGAGGAAGGGAGTAAGAATAGGGCGGGAGGGAGCACAGAGAGTGGGGCAAGACCAGCGTTTCTGATCAAGCCCAGTTTATTGAGAAAATATCTACACCTTTATAGGGTTTGGGGCGGGAAGCTGACCTGGGTTGGTTGCTAGGAAACAGGGTCAAATGATTATTAGAAAAAGGGGAAACTGAAACTGAAATTTCAAACACAGCATCTAAAGGAGAGCCCAGTCTTGCATCTGCGACGCTGGGCAGGGGTGCGATTGACACTGCATAAGCCCGGATGCAGTTGATCTTTTGTTCAATTTGGCTTCTCCTGTCTGCCCGTCTCCAATCCCTGAATCGGGAAATGCACTCCCGTGACCTCTAGACAGTTAATCTTGTTTTTCCGGCCGAACCACACAGGGAGCGATACTTCCTTGCCTGAGGCGGCCGAACTTGGCAGTTCCCTACAATGGAGGAGCACAGAGAGAGAGGGAGAGAGAATCTCAAGCAGGCTCCACCTGCCAGCACAGGACCTAAAATGGCTCTCAAACTCATGAAACCTGAGCCAAAACAAAGAGTCAGGTGCTCAACTGACCCAACCACCCATACCCTCCAGTTCTTATGTTTTAAATTCACCAATAAATAGTGAACTGTTGAAACCCTAGGTGTCCACCCTCAATCCACTAAAACCAGAGACCCAAGCCCTCACTTTCTTTCAATGCCTCTCTCTCTCTCTCCCTCTCTTTCTCTCTCCATTTCTCCTTCCCCCACACCAGGACCTCAATGTGCTATAGGCCTTAGATGTGCTGTATACCCTGTAGGACTTGTGAATAATAAGCCTTGTTTCTTTTAAAGTTTCTTAATGGTTTTTGGTGAGGATGTCCTATAATCATAAGAACCATAAGGGTCTAGAAAGACATAACATTGGTTTCAAAAGAGGAAACTAGGCCTAGGTGAGTGTGCCCAGGCATTTATTGCCAATAGCATCACTATGGATAAGCTGAGGCCAGCACAGAGCCAACCAGCTCTTATAAATATCTATTTTGTTTTCTTTCCTTTTCCACAAACAAGAAGGAAACACTCATGAGAAGGGGGGCTGTCTTGTTTAGTGTATAATGGAGAACAGTTTTATTGCATTCTTAGCTACTCACCACCCCTCACTCTTCACCCTATATACTGTCTGACCATTCCTTTTTCATAAGCAGTTGTGAAATTACCATCATCTATTGGGAAGTGTTAAAAGAATCGTCTCTAATGATGTTCTGAAATAGACTTCAATATTTGGAGACTTTCTGGTATAGGCACTTAAGTTTTATTGAGGAACATGATGAGATTTCCAGTAAGTTTTTTAGTGAGACTGATGTGTAGTAACTCACCAGGCTCCTGAGTTCCATTTCCTGATACCAACATGGCCAAAATTCCTTTAATTTAGTTTGCTTTTTTTTCCCCCTAGAAGGAAAGAGAAGAGAGTGTTCAAGAATATGCATTTTTGTTAAAATGTGCTAAATCACACTAGGATGTTTTCAAATTGAAAAGGTAATACAAACACCAAGGACTGCCAAACTATAAACCCTCTTAAGCTCAAATGAGAGAGATTTACTAGGTGTTATTTTTACTGTATGAATAAGAGAAACCAGATTAGAACTGAAGTATAACTGTGTTCACTGCTTGGTATTTACATATGTTTTTACCTTACTCCAATTAGCTCTGTCACCTAACCTATTGTTCTTATGTGAAAATAGACAGTAAATTAGAGATGACACTTAGAGCTGTTGGTAACTAGACTCGACAGATGCAGAACAAAGAACAAGCTGCTAAGCTCAAGTGAAATATAGAGCGAACTCCATGCTGCTGGTCTAATTTGATCTAATTTGTACATTTGTCTTTATTCATCATCTTATGAAAAAACATTGTTGATAACAGCATTTCAGATAAGTGTTTTATAAATGCTCAAACCTGTGGAGGTTTTTCGTAATCTGTCACATTTGCGTTGGCAAGCAGCACACACCTCAGTGCCACCCACACCCCATAGCCCACAATTTATGGAGCTACCTGGCTAAAAGGAAAAAAAAATGCCTACATTCAATAGAAATTTTCCAAAACTTTTCACTCACTGGTCTACTGTTTTGCCTTGACCACAATTTAATAGAGTTGCCTGATATCTTAGCTCTTGAGAGAATTACAAGGACATCTTTCTTTGTTTCTCTAGCTCAAAGCTATGTACTCCTCACACAAGAACGAGTTTATCACCTGTGAAGAAGTAGTGAGGAATTAGTTAACAAAGAAAAACAGAGTGAAAGTGAACAAGGTACTGATAACAAGGAGGACCTGAAAGGAAGCAGGTGGGGCAAATTAGAGAAATGTTTGAGAAGGAGATGATAGGAACCTCTTGAATCTCCTTCTGGCCCTGTGTGTCCAGTGCTGTGTAGGCCAATAAGAAGTTTACATCCATTGCTGTGTTCTTCATTTAACCATTCAGCTAGCAACCTGGCTTTAATTGTTTTCATGTATTTATGATGACTAATTTCTCTTCGATTTTTTGACTACTGCAAAGTAGGAAAACAATGGCCCTGAATTAATCATAAATATTAAGAAATACAACCATGTTAAAATGATTTTGGCATAGTATGCAATTTGCAGATTTTAAATGGGTCTGAAAAATTTCTAGTCAACCGATTTTTCAAATCTACAGTTAGATTTCTGAGAACAAGCTATAGCACGTAACAATGAAGGTTGTTTTGCTATTAAACAAAGTTTGGTTTGTAGTTTCAACTATGATTGAGGACTATCACAGTAGGAGAATCATTCCTCAGGACTAAAACCATAACAGATTTTCTTCTTTCTTCTACAATTTGTACTAATGGTAACAGTGACCATTTGGATCACTAAAAGAAAAAGAAGTAGCACATTCATTATGTAGGTTGAATGCTGTGATCCCTCTTAATAATAAGATGGAAAAAAAAGACCCAGAATTTGAGTACTCCTTTAAGCCTCAAATTCCTAACAGAAAGAAAAGGCAATCTATATGAACTTGGAATAAGTTCTGTCCTCATTGCATGGTCTCTGGTTTTTATTTTTTATTCTCTTTTCATTTATACTTTATTGTCAAGTTCATTTCCATATAACGCCCAGTGCTCCTCCCCACAAGTGCCCTCCTCCATAACCTTCACCCCCTACCACTTTCCCCCTCCCATTTCAGCCCTCAGTTTGATTTCAGTATTCAAGAGTCTCTAATGAATTACCTCCCTCCCTCTCCCTTACTCTTTTCCTCCACTTCTTCTCCCCATGGTCTACTGTTAAGTTTCTCCTGTTAGACATATGAGTGAAAACATATGGTATCTGTCCTTCTCTGCCTGACTTATTTCGCTAAGCATGACACACTCAAAGTCCATCCATATTGCTATGAATGGCAAGATTTCATTCTTTCTCATTGCGATGTAGTACTCCATTGTATACATAAACCACCTCTTCTTTCTTTTTATGGTTTATTGTCAAGTTGGTTTCCATATAACACCCAGTGCTCTTTCCCACAAGTGCTCTCTTCCATGACCATTACTCCCCTTCCCCTTGCCCCCTCCCCCTTCAGCCATCAGTTTGTTTTCAATTTTCAGGAGTTTCTCATGATTTGCCTCCTTCCCTTTCCCTCTTTCCTCCCCTCCTCTTCCCATGGTCCCCTGTTAGGTTTCTCCTGTTAGAATTATGAGTGAAAACATATGATATCTGTCCTTCTCTGATTGATTTCACTTAGCATGACATCCTCGAGGTCCATTCACGTTGCTACAAATGGCCAGATTTAATTCTTTCTCATTGCCATGTAGTATTCCATTGTATATATAAACCACGTTTTCTTGGTCCATTCATCAGTTGATAGACATTTAGGCTCTTTCCATAATTTGGCTATTGTTGAAAATGCTGCTATGAACATTGGGGTACATGTGCTCCTATGCATCAGCACTTATGTTTCCTTTGGGTAAATTTTAAGCAGTGCTATTGCTCAGTCATAGGGGAGTTTTATTGATAGTTTTTTGAGGAACCACCACACTGTTTTCCAGAGGGTCTATACCAGTTTACATTCCCACCAACAGTGTAGGAGTGTGCCAGTTTCTCCACATCCTTGCTGGCATCTACAGTTTTCTGATTTGTTCATTTTAGCTACTCTGACTGTCTTGAGATGGTATTTCAGTGTGGTTTTGATTTATGTTCCCCTGATGATGAGTGACCCTGAACATCATTTCATGTGTCTGTTGGCCATCTGGATGTCCTCTTTGGAGAAATGTCTATTCATGTCTTCTGCCCATTTATTCATTGGGTTATTCGTTTTTTGGGTATAGAATTTGGTGAGTTCCTTGTAGATTTTGGATACTAGCCCTTTTTCTGATATGTCATTTGCAACTATCTTTTCCCATTCTGTTGGTTGCCTATTAGTTTTCTTGATTGTTTCCTTTGCAGTGCAGAAGACTTTATCCTGATGAGGTCCTAGTAGTTCATTTTTTCTCTTAACTCCCTTGCCTTGGGGATGTATCAAGTAAGACATTGCTGCAGTTGAGGTCAAGGAGGTTGTTTCCTACTTTCTCCTCAAGGATTTTGATGGTTTCCTGTCTCACATTCAGGTCCTTGAGCCATTTTCAGTTTATTTTTGTGTATGGTGTAAGACAGTGGTCTAGTCTCATTTTTCTGCATGTTGCTGTCCAGTTCTCCCAGCACTACCTGTTAAAGAGGCTGTCTCTTTTCCATTGGATACTCTTTCCTGCTTTGTCAAAGATTAATTGGCCATACATTTGTGGGTCTAGTTCTGGGTTCTCTAATCGATTCCATTGTCTATGTGTCTGTTTATGTGCCAATACCATACTGTCTTGATGATGACAGCTTTGTAGTAGAGGTTGAAGTCTGGGATTGTGATGCCTCTCGGTTTGGCTTTCTTCTTCAACATTACTTTGGCTACTCAGGTTTTTTTGTGGTTCCATATGAATTTTAGGATAGTTTATTCTAGTTTTGAGAAGAATGCTAGTGCCATATTCATTGGGATTGCATTGAATGTGTAGATTGCTTTGGGTAGTAATGACATTTTAACACTATTAATTTTTCCAATCCATGAGCATGGAATGTTCTGCATTTCTTTATGTCCTCTTCAATTTCTTTCATAAGCTTTCTATAGTTTTCATCATACAAATCATTTACATTTTTGGTTAGGTTTATTCCTAGGCGTTTTATGGTTTTTCGTGTGATTGTGAATGCTTTATTATTGGTGTATAAAAATTCAACCAATTTCTGTGTATTGATTTTGTACCCTGTGACTTTGCTGAATTCATGGATCAGTTCTAGAAGGCTTCTGGTGGATTGGCCGGATTTTCCATGTAGAATTCGTGTCATCTGCAAAAAGTGAAACTTTGACTTCTTTGCAGATTCTGATGCATTTTATTTACTTTTGTTGTCTGATTGCTGATGCTAGGACTTCCAGCACTATGTTAAACAACAGTGGTGAGAGTGATCATCATTGTCGTGTTCCTGACCTCAAGGGGAAAACTCTCAGTTTTTCCTCATTGAGGATCATATTAACCGTGGGCTTTTCATAAATGATTGAGTAATCCTTCTATCTTGACTTTCTCAAAGGTTTTTATTAAGAAACAATGCTGTATTTCGTTGAATTCTTTTTCTGCATCTATCAACAGGATCATATGATTTTTATCTTTTCTTTTGTTAATGTGATATATAACATTGATTGATTTGCAAATATTGAACCAGCCCTGTAACCCAGGAATGAATCCCACTTGACCATGGTGAATAATTTTTTTATATGCTGTTGAATTTGATTTGCTAGTATCTTATTGAGTATTTTTGCATCCATATTCATCAGGGATATTGACCTGTAGTTCTCTCTTTTTTGCTGAGTCTCTGTCTGGTTTGGGAATCAAAGTAATGCTAGCTTCATTGAATGAGTACAGAAGGGTTCCTTTTATTTTTACAAATGAAAAGATAAAAACCATCTGATCCTGTTGATAGATGCATAAAAAGAATTTGACAAAATACAGCAACCCTTCTTAATAAAAACCCCTGAGTAAGCTGGGATAGAAAGAACTTACTTAAACATTATAAAGCAATTTATGAAAAGCCCACTGTTAATATCATCCTCAATGGGGAAAACCTAAGAGTTTTCCCCCTGAGATCAGGAACACAACAAGGATGTCCTCTCTCACCACTGTTGTTTAACATAGTGCTAAAAGTTCAAAGATAACAATGAAGACCAATTAACAGGGGAAAGGTACTCAAAGAAAACAAACACCACACACCACACAGCAAAATAAAACATTAAGAATACAAGTACTATTATAGAATCCCTATCCTATAGTTTTATAGTATCCCTCAAAAGAAGAAGGAATATGTTACATCTGTGAAAC
This sequence comes from Suricata suricatta, assembly GCF_006229205.1. Classification (NCBI taxonomy): domain Eukaryota; kingdom Metazoa; phylum Chordata; class Mammalia; order Carnivora; family Herpestidae; genus Suricata; species Suricata suricatta. The sequence goes on along the minus strand of NC_043708.1, from coordinate 116,041,090 downwards.
AACAACAAAATGTTGATTTAAAATGTACTGTTTTTTTAAGGTAAAAATGAACTCTTATAAATTAAAATTAAATATGTAGAAATTAAATATATGTTGGAAGATACCATGAAGAAATTTTCCTGAATGTGGAACAAAGAAGTCAAATATATGGATATTAGGAAAGAAAAGAAGAAAATTACAGGATTAATTCAGGAGACTTAACACTGAAATAAACAAATTCAGAAAGAGAAAAAAAAACATTAAAAAAGAGTAGACAATTGTGTTTTAAATCTTCAAGGAAATTTCTCCAAATTAAGAGATATGAATTTCAAAAGGAACAGGCTGATAAAGTACTCAACACAACAGATTTTTTAAAAAATCAAGCCAAGAGGCTCCTGGATGGCTCAGTCAATTAAATGATTAAGTGTGTCTGACTCTTGAGATTGGCTTAGGTCACTATCTCATCGTTTGTAAGTTCCAGCCCCACGTCAGGCTCTGCACTGACAGCATGTAGCCTGCTTGGCTTTCCCTCTTCCTCTCTGCCCCTCTCCTGCTTGTGCGTGTTCTCTCTCTCTCTCTCTCTCTCTCTCTCTCTCTCTCTCTCTCTTCTCTCAAAAATAAATAAATAAATAAATAAATAATCAAGACTGACATTATGAAATATCACAATTTTGGGAAATATTATAAGTTTTTAGAGAAAAAAATGTGTCAGATACAAATGATTAAGAATAAAAATGCCTTTGTGCTTCTCCATAGTGAAACTTAAAGTTGAAAACAATCCAGCCAAAGTTTTAAAATTCGGAAGGGAAATTGTATCAAACCTTAAACTTAGAAAAATTGTCTATTAAGCACTGAGGTAGAATACATGTATATCCTTTTTCTCAAGAAGCTTGTTGCAAAGGGGCGATACTGTACCATATCAACATAGTAACTCAATGGTGAGGCCCCAGGCCTCAACAATATTGAGGAGGGGAGATTACAGTTTCAGCTGTGAAGGACTGCAGGATGAAAGAGGGACCTGAAATCTCTTAGAGAGTTTTCTTTAAGAATATAGCATTGATGGGGCACCTGGGTGGCTCAGTTGGTTAAGCGTCTGACTTTGGCTCAGATCATGATCTCACGGCTCATGAATTCGAGCCCCATGTCAGGCTCTGTGCTGACAGCTCAGAGTCTGGAACCTGCTTCAGATTCTGTGTCTTCCTCTCTCTGTCCCTCCCCCACTCATACTCTGTCTCTCTCTTGCTCTCAAAAATAAATAAACATACAAATAAAAAAAAGAATATGGCATTGATGTTTCTAAAGATATTTAGACATTTGGGGTTGATGTGGTGATAATTTCTTAGGTAACTAAGAAAATGAAAATAAGGCAATTAATTTGAGGACAAGAATAAATGCAAAAGAGGAAAAAGTATTTGTACTGTGCCAGGTGGTTCATCTATGAATAACATTTACATAATAGTAATGATGTAAACAATAAATACTGACTTAAACTGCAATATGTTACAATCATATTAAGAACACTGGAACCAATGACATGGAGAGAGAGACAGACAGAGAGAGAGAGAGAGAGAGAGAGAGAGAGAGAGAGAGAGACAGAGAGAATGTTAGCAGCAGCAGTTCTCATAATGCCAAAAACTAAAACATCAAGAAGAGGCAGTATAATTGTGCTGTACCAGAGACACCACTATAAACATGAATTCTAGGGAGAACACAATGACTCTAAACCCACATTTCTCAATAATAACACTGAATGTAAATGGACTGAGTGCTCCAACCAAATGACACAGGGTAGCAGAATGGATAAAAAAAACAAAACCCATCTATTTGTTGTCTACGAGAGACTCATTTTTGACAGGAAGACACCTTCAGGTTGAAAGTAAAGGGATGGAGAAATATCTATCATGCAACTGGAAGCCAAAAGAAAGCTGGAGTAGCCATACTAAGATCAGACAAACTGGACTTTAAAGTAAAGGCAATAACAAGAGATGAAGAAGGGCATTATATAATAATTACAGGGTCTCTCCATCAGGAAGAGCTAACAATTATAAATATCTATGTGCCAAATTTGGGAGTGCCCAAATACATAAAACAATT
>NC_043708.1:116015713-116038917 GCF_006229205.1 Suricata suricatta | reverse complement strand
TTTATGAAAAGCCCACAGCCAATATTATCCTCAATGAGGAAAAACTGAGAGCTTTCCCCCTGATATCAGGAACACGACAGGGGTGTCCACTCTCACCACTGCTGTTTAACATAGTGCTAGAAGTCCTAGCATCAGCAATCAGACAACCAAAGTAAATAAAAGGCATCAGAATTGGCAAAGAAGAAGTCAAACTTTCACTTTTCATAGAGTTGTAAAAATAAAAGCCAGAAGAAACACTTAAAAATGTTAAAGTCTCTGTGGAATAGGATATTGGAAGTATACTAAATGGTATTTTTTCAATAACAAGCCTTGTCAATTTTTTGTTTTGAGAGAGAGAAAGAGACCGTGTGAGCAGGGCAGGGTTAGAGAGAGAGGGAGACACAGAATCAGAGGACAGGCTCCAGGTTCTGAACTAGCTGTCATCACAGAGCCCAATGAGGGGCTCCAACCCATGATTTGAGCCACAGTCAGACACTTAACTGACTGGGCCACCCAGGTGTCCCTAAAATTTTTTTTAAGTAAATGCAGGGCTTGAACTAATGATCCTGAGATCAAGAGTCTGATGCTTAACTGATTGAGCCACCGAGGAGCCCCTAAAATTGGGTGTTTTAAACTATATGAATACATAACATTGATGAAAGTATAAAAAAACTAAGATAAAAAGAGTGACTTCTAATGACTTGAAATACTTCTTAAATAATGCTCCTATTTAAGGTCACCTAACTCCAAATTTGCACAGTTGTCCAAAGCAAAGATGAAATTGGTCTTCCCGAAGTAGTCCACCTAGGGTCCAGATGTGGGCATTGTGGGCTTTACTATTAATTTTCACACCACTCCAAATCCTAGCTCCTGGATGGTGTCAACCTAAAAATAAGAACCAGTTCAAGAGGGAAAGCATTTATTTGGGTTTAAAGACTGCAATCTGAAGCACACAGATTTAGATAGAAATCCAAATAGTGTCCCAATTACTGGAGGTGGACTCAGGGTTTTTGGGGTGGGAGGGAAGGAAGATTAGGTGAGTTGTTTTTAAGAGTTCATTAATGCTGATAAGCAGGGCTAGATTTGTATGGACTTCATTGATTGGCCAGGTAAAACGGTCACCAGGCAAAAGTTTACTTTGATAATTTTTTTCAAATAGGATTTTTGTGTTGTTGCTGACCTCTTGGAATGTTGAAGGTTTGGCCCAGTTCAAAGATTTAGAAAATAGGATATGCAAGGCAGTCCCTCTGAAATCACTTCTCCAGCTTTACTTTAAGAATGGCTTTATTTATGTCATTTTTCATAATAGACAACTACTTCATGGGTAATGAATTATGATTGTTACAGATAACTTTTTTTACTCTCAATTAAAAGTAAATTACTGGTAGAAATCACCATTTCTCCTAAGATTCTGCCTTCTTTTGTTTATACCATATTATTCATTTCACCATCATTTATTGAGGGATATTTTAGACTACATAATGATATATCATGGACAAGTAGAAGGCATTCAAAGCTAGAAAACAAGAGTACACCACCTTCTATGATCACTTATTTTGCTTGTTAGTCAAAACGAGTTAAGCTTACATTGCTATAACAAAGTATCCCATAGTCTCAGTGGCTTTAACACATACACATCTGTTTTTTCTCTCAGTGTATATTCTAAGGAAACAGAGAACCTAGAAAATCATAAAAGTTTTTCATTACTTCAGTTCAAAATTTTCTCTTTTGTGAAATTAGGGGATTAAAGTAGTTACTGGTTTCCAGAAATACCAAATCCTTTACATCAACCTATCTTCTATCACAGACTGGAACATCTCATTAGTGATGATATTGATAGCGATAATGCACATGTCACCAATTAATACTAAATTAATTCTAATAATCTATTTAGCTATTAATACATGCCAGACACTGTGCTATATGCCTTTGTCGGCGTTTTGCCATTTAATCATGAGATGCTTAGAAGCAAATACTTTTAAGTAAGGAAATAGCAGCTCAGATCTTTTGCCAAATCTGCTCTACATAAAGTCTTCTCCATTTCAGTTGATGACAAGCCTGCCTTTCTAGTTGCTCAAACCAAACCTTAGCTCTCTTTTTCACATATCACACATCTAACCCAACAGGGAACTTTTAACTCTACATCAAAATATGTAAAATATCTATCTACCTCTGAACTGCTCTTATCTTTCACCTCAGTAACTGCAGACCCAAGGTCTGTATACATTTACCCTAACTATTTAATGCTCATTCTCAATGCAGCAACTAATGTGGTACCTAAAACCTGCATCTAATCTGGCCACTCCTTTACTCAAACTCTCTGAAATTATAGTGACCTAGAGAGCCCTAAGTTATTTGGCTCTCTGTGATCCTTTCTGTCTGGGCTTTTTCTCCTTTCCCTTCAGTTACATTGGCATTTCTCGTATTCTTAGACCACAAGGTCTTTGTCATGCTTAAGAGCTTTCCACTGACTTTCTCTTCCTTGAATACACTTTATACAGATATTTGGGAGTTAATTTCTGTTATAGACTTAATGTATCCTCCTAAAATTCATATATTGAAGCCCTAACCCCTAATGGGTGACATTGGAGAAGTGCCTTTGAAAGATAATTAGGTTTAGATAGACCATGAAGATCCTCATGATGGAATTAGTGCCTTTATAAAAGGAGGAATATGGAAATCTCTCTCCAATTGCATGTGATGGGAAAAGCCAGGTAGGCAAACAGCCAGATGGCAACTGTCTATAAGCCAGGAAATGGGCCCTCACTAAGAACTGAATATGTCTGCACCTTGGTCTTGGACTTCCCAGCCTCCAGAACTGTGAGAAATAAATATCTTGGTATCAAGATATTTGGTGTTTTGTTATAGCAGCTATAGCAAACTGAAACACCTCCCTTACTTCTTCAAGTCTTTGTTCAAATGTCACCTTTTCAATAAGGTCATTCTTTTTTTTGTTTTTTGGTTTTTTTTGTTTTTGGTTTTTTACTTACAAGGCCCTATTTTATTTATTATTTATTTATTTATTTATTTATTATTAATAGTTTATTGCAAAGTTGGTCTCCATATAATACCCAATGCTCTTCCCCACAAGTGATCCCCTCTATGACCATTATCCAATTCCCCTTCCCTACTCTCTCTTCAGCCCTCGGTTTGTTTTCAATATTCAAGAGTCTCTCATGATTTGCTTCCCTCCCGCTCCCTAACTTTCTTTTTCCCTAATCTTTCTTTAATATAGCATTCTGATCTCAATCAAATTCCCACTATCTCTAGCACTTCTGTTTTCTTTCTCCCTGTTGAATTTTACCATAGTATTTAGTACCTTCTTTCAGAAGATTACTGTTTATGCCCACAAACTAGAATGCAAACCCCAGATGGGCAAAGATTTTTGACCTACTTGTTCACTATTCTTTATCAAGTTTCTAAAACTTAATAGGTGATCAATTCTAGTATCTATATCTAGGTTTCTAATATTATTTTCCAATAGAAGTAACAAAGCCTCTTTGAAGAAGAGGTTGGGATATCAAAAAGATAAAACCGGAGGATTTGTGGTATCAGAAAGTAAAGAAGAACTTAAAAATGATGGTGACTGTACAGCTGAAACTAAGATAGTATTGCATATCAACTATTCTTCAATAAAAAATATTTTAAGTGATGGTTACATGTTTAAGGATACAGAAGTGAACTTGAAGGAACACCAGTAGTCAAACTGAAACATTTTAATCAAGAAAATAAATAGTAAACCCTAAGATAAAATAAATATGCTTGTATTAATACTGATGCATACAAATGGTTAAACAAACAAACAAGTAAATAATAAATAAATAAAAGACCAGCTCTTTGTTGCAGAAGAATTCCAATTCATGAATATAGAAGGAATGAGAGACATACAGAATGATCATGAAGCAAACATCACAGTAAAATTACTGTACGCAAAGTCCACTAATAGATGCTAAAGTTAATGAGCAAAGGAGAAACTAGATATTAGGAAAATCTCTAAGTATCTCTCCCAGAATATTTATTAATTATAAAGGGAAAAATAGTAACTTTCTAGCACAGAAACCAGAAGACACCATCTTAACAATGTGATCAAGATGTAATAAGATATCATGCATTACCTGATATGATGTGAACAAAAATGGGTATACCCAATTGAACAAGGAGAAAACATCAGATAATCCCAAATTGTGATCAGTACTATTTAAAATTGTTGAGGTCAAGAAAGGCAAGGAATTTCTGAGGACCTGTGTCAGACTGGAGGATTCTAATGAAACATGGCAAGTAAATGTCAGATCAGATGTGAAGCCCTGGCTTGATCCTGGAACAGAAGAAGGGCATTAAGCACCAAAACTGGTGAAATATGAATCAAGTATAGGGTTTAGTAAATTAGTGATAAACTATATTCATTTTGATAAATTTATTATGGTCATATGAGATAACATTTAAGGAAGTCATGTGAAGGGTCTAAAAGAACACACTGTACTATTTTTGTAATTTTCTGTTAAGTGTAAAATTTTTTTCAAAATAAGTTTTAAAAATAGATGCATAAGTTATTTGTTAAATGAATATATTTTCTCATATACAAAATTAAGAAGCTGAATGAATTCTCCCCAGTTTTTAATAAATCCATGAAAAATTGTAAAAATATTATATTCTATCAAGAAAACATGGGCCAAATCTGTTATCACTGACAGTCTAAAATAGAGTCAGTTATTAACAGCTTATCTAAATAATTTTATATGTTAAACAGCATTTTTGATTGATTAGACTGAGAAGAACAGATATTTTGGCACCAAACACATGAACAAATGGAATAAGTTAGTGGCTAAGCAAAGGATTTGTTAAATGCTTGGATAAATACAGAAAATACATTATAAATATTAAAACCTTTAGAATATAAATCATATTGAGCTAGAAACTATATATTAAAATATATATTTATATAAATAAAGCTAAATATATGAAGTGTGATGGCTATGAAAATATTAATTGCTTGACAAGTCATTCTATGAAAGCTACACATAATTTTCACTTTCTGAAGCTTAAAATTGGTTTAGATATGATTAGAAAAGGGAGAGAAATGATATAATCCTCTTCTACATGTTATAGTTACTTGGAGTTGAATTGTGATATGAAATGAGAAAAGAGTTCCTTTTATGTTTTTACTTATACAGCAAGCGCCAACCTGAGAAGACACGATCCGTGTTCATTTGGTTATCACAAACGTCAAGTATTTTTGAGTACTCTAGATTGCTGGTGACACATCTGCTAAAGTCTTACTTCTTTCTTGGTGTGATGCTGAACATCACATTAAGGTAAAAATGTTTTTTTTCTCTTAAAATATTAAAATCTTTGAAATTCCCATGTCCACTTGGTTATTCCTTAGAATGTTTGGTAATTTGAATTTCCACAAAACTCCAGCACACTTTTCACTGTAAGTGGGTCTATCTATTTGTAAAACACTTTATACTTGTTAGGATTTATTACTCTGTAGCCACTAACTTAGTAACTCATGGAGAAATCTATTATGAGAGTCTAAGTGATAACTTTAAGGTGTTTCAGGAAATATTCTTCATAGCTGTATATAGTCCACCTGAAACCTCACCTCAATTTCTTGACTATTCTTTACCCACACTGTTTAAAATTATCTTCCTTATCCAAGTGATTAAAATTTATTAAGAGGAATAATTATCTTGGAATTTTACTTCCTATGCTATATAATGTTGAAACAGGTAATCTTGATCCATACACCATAATCTCTCACAATATAAAACTAAAAATAAAAGAGAAGAAAAATAAAAATCAATGTGAAAATATATGTGTTTCCCTTAAAAATTTGACATGAAGCTAAATATATGGGTATTGTGTTAGAGTACTCTAGAGAAATAGAATCTATCTATCTATCTATCTGTCTATCTGTCTGTCTGTCTATCTATCGAGTTATAACCTCTTACTCTGGCATCCTATTGTGTGGCTGGCAAGAGAATCAGTATTATTGGAGATGACTGGTTGCTGTGTCATGGGTTTGGGTTTATTTGGCTATGAAACAATAATGTCAGAAAAAAAAGTATGTGGGGAAGAGTGGAATAAGAGGAGAGAGAGAGAAGGACTCTTTCCCTACCCACACCAAGACACATGTCAGTTGGTCTCTATCTTGTTTGTAGGGATTCTGTTGATTGAATGCCTGAATAGAAAAGTGAGATGGCCCTCAGCTTGTACATTTTAATTAGCATTGCTACCAATTGCTGCAGGCTCTGAAAATAAAAAGTTTTGTTTTTTTAAACAATTTTTAAAATGTATGTATTTTGAGAGAGAGAGAAGTGGGGAAGGGGCAGAGAGAAAGGGAAAGAGAGGATCCGAAGAACCCAAGCAGACTCTGTGCTGTCAGCACAAAGCCTGATCGGGGCTCAATCCAACAAATTGTGAAATCATAATCTGAGCGGAGATCATTACCTGGCTGAGATCAAGAGCTGGACCCCTAGCCTACTGAGCCACCCAGGAGCCCCAAAATAATTTGAGACCATAAAAAACATAAAATTATATGTATGTATATATATTTAGTGATAGAGAGACAGAGAGATTTATTATGAGAAACTGGATCAGGCAGTTATGGAGACTGAGATGATCTACCGTATGCAAGCTGGAGAAACAGGAAAGCCAGTGGTACAGTTCAGTCCAAATATGAAGGTCTAAGAACCAGGGCAGCTGATGGTGTTAAGTCTTGATCTGAAGGCAGAGTTGAGATGAGATGTCCCAGTTCAGTTAGGCAAAACAAGCAAATTCTCCTTTCCTACGCATCTTCTTCTGATCAGGCCCTCAACAGATTAGAGGATGTCCACATTAAATCATTAGAAATACAATGTCAATCTATACATTTATATCAGAAACTCTAACTTGGTGATATAATTCTGTCGTATGAAAGTAATATATATCAGTCATCATGATTTTGAGTGAAGAGCACTCCCATTTGACTGATTTTGCCTATTTCTTGTGCCAGAATAGCTGACAGGTAGAGAAAGTGCGATTTAAAATAAGTTCATATATATGCTTTTGCAATGGGCAAGAATCTTGGAAATTCCATCCATGAAGAAAAGGAATAAAAATACATAAATAAATAAAATCTAAAAATCTAAAAAGAACGAATGGGAATAGCACTTAGTGCTACATCACCAATATCTATATTCCATATTACAAAGCACATATAAACACATTATATGTGACCCATAACAACTTTGTGAAATATGCATAGTTTTAGTGATCATAGGATTACAGAGCAAATAAGTAGAGAAATTGACTAGGAGTTAATTTTCTATTCTTTTATAGGTACTTTTCATAATGCCAGGCAGCCCTGACTTAATCTCAGTGGAAAAGCAGACAAACAAATCAAAACATATGTGTGTATGGCAGTAGAGCAGGACAGGAGGGATCCTAAGGGGCATTAATAAGAAATAAAACAAAATTCCAAAGGGATGGGATTAGAAATACCCTCAACAGATCGTAACATTTGTTTTTTACTTTTCAGTTGTATTCATAAGAATATCTAAGCAAAATAAATATGATTACCTCTCTCAGTGGTATACTTTAGTATTTAACACACTTTAACAAATTTTCTTATAATAGACCTAAACCAAAGCTGCTAAGTTTAAGATTTTCTCTTTGTTCTGTCCACAGTGTAAGTGTCCATATTTGAAGGGTGCTCAGTTAGTTGAGCATCTGACTATTGATTTCAGCTCAGGTCATGATATCACAGTTTATGAGATCAAACCCTGCATTGGGCTCTGCTCTGAAATCAGGGAGCCTGCTGGAGCATTTCTCTTCATTTCTCCCTCCCCCTCCCCCACTCACTCTCTCTCTCTCTCTCAAAAATAAATAAACATTAAAAAAAGAAAATAATTTGAGTTTTAGCCTTTAAAAAAACCATCAGTTTCCATGGGACCCACTTTTAAAGTTTTTTTTTTTAAAGCAGTTTATGTTATTTATAAAGATTTACATTTCTCTCTCTCTTTCTTTCTTTCTTCTTTTCTCCTCCTCCTTCTTCTTCTTCTTCTTCTTCTTCTTCTTCTTCTTCTTCTTCTTCTTCTTCTTCTTCCTCCTCCTCCTCCTCCTCCTCCTCTTCTTCTTCATGCAAGTGCCTGCCTTAAACTTTGATTGTGCAGGCATTCACTTCAAAGACAGCTATCTTGAATAAACACATTGCCAGCCAGGGAACTGAATTAAGAGCCAGTCGACTCTGCTTTGAAGTTCTTTTATTTAAAGTTTGATTTAGATAACTCAGTGGCCATTTTTTCTTTACTTCCAGATCTTAAATGCTAAACTCCTCAAAAAAGGGTGAACTTATGAAATCCTACGATCCCAGTCTCAACCCTAATAAAAACCTCTCTCTCCCTTTCTTTCTCTTTCTCCAGCTGTGATCTCTTTGTGTAGTTCCCTGTGTGCCTCGTATCCTTTAGTATGTGTAAGTAATAAACCTTGTTATTTTTTCAAAGTTTTCTGATGGTTTTTGCTGAAAGTGTCTTGCAATCATAGTAAGAACCACAAGGACCAATCCATTTGTAACACTGGTTATTGGTAGGCTGAGACCAGCACAATACAGTGGTTTTTTTTTATTAACATATGGGTCTATTGAATCCTTTAATAAACGTAGGATAAAGTATGGGATCTTATGCGATTTTATTTTCCCTGTATCTTGAAACATTGTTTATATTTTAAGTACCTTAGATGTTATTTCATCATTGACCATTAATTATTCCCAACCATACTACAAAAATATAGCATATTAAGAAAGTGGAAGGATGATGGTGTCACAGGCAGAATGGGCCCTAAAAAAGTCCATATATGGACCCCTGAACCTTGCAAATATGTAACTTTATATGACACAGTGGTCACAAGCTTTAAGATATAGAGATAATTCTGATTATATGACTGGGGCCATAAGATTACATGAGCCCTTAAAGTAAGAGCATTTTCTTTGGTTAGAGGCAGAGAGATATGACAGAAGGAAGAAATGGGAGATTTGAAGTAGGTGAGGAATTCAACTCAACACTACAGAGGGGAGGGCACATGGAAAGCACAAACCAGAATTCAGCAGTCTCAGGCCACAAGTCCAACCCTTGGATGACAGACAAGGAGTCAACAACCTCAGTCTTACAACAGCAAAGAGTTGAATTGGACCAACAACTTAAATAAATTCAGAAGTGAATTCACCTCAGAGCCTCCAAAAGGAATATAGTCCTGTAGATACCTGGATTTCTGTATAATAAGATTCTAAGGTGATGCCCTAAGATGAGCTCCACTGTACCCAGACTCCTGACCTAAAAACTTATGAGATAATAAGTGAGTATTGCTTTAAAATGCTAAATCTGTAGCAATGTGTTACAGCAGGAATAGAAAAATAATATAGGTGGCATTGCCTACAAGAATGATACAGTGGAGAAATCACCTATCATATCATCTTTAATTTTCTTATTGCATTTCCCAAAGTGTTGCATCATTTTTTAGAAGGTATAAAACCAGTCTGGAAATATTGTCATCCTAATCACTTTTTTAAAAGATTTTTACTGAAGTTACTTGAGAGGAAAACATTTCACAGTGATTGGATGGATAAGAACATGGATTCAGGAGACAGATAGCAACAGTCTAGATTCTGCCAATAATGGTGACATTGACCATATACACAGAATATCAAACTGTGTGTCCTCAGATGACATCTTGGGTGAATTTTCTCAAATAGATGAGGGAACAATACATTTATAAGGACAAAAAATACAGCATTTTCTTTTTTTTAAAAGTTTTAAATGTTCATATTTACTTTTGAGACAGAGAGAGACAGAAGATGAGTGGGAGAGTGGCAGAGAGAGAGAGAGAGAGAGAGAGGGAGATACAGAACCTGAAGCAGGCTCCAGGCTCTGAGCTATCAGAACAGAGCCTGATGCAAGGCTTGAACTCGTCAACCATGAGATCATGACCTGAGCCAAAGTCGGGTGCTTAATTGACTGAGCCACCCAGGTGGCCCCAAAATACAGAATTTTCATCCAGTTAGTCATTTCACTGGAAGGACTACACAATACTTTTCAACAAGAATCTGGACCATCCTATTCTGCTACAGGATGTATGACAGCTGTTAAGTAGAAAAATTCTGAAGGCAGGTGTGCATGCAATAGTGATTGGAAGGAAGTAGATAATGGAGAAATAAAAAGACATCTTGGATTGATCAATGTAGTTGGTGTTGGTAATCTGATAGTGAAAGTGTTTGCTACTTTGGAGTAAAGAAAAATCTTCCTTAACAAAATTATGAACCACTGAAAATTCAAGAATTTTGATGATACAAGCATAAAAAATTAATAATAAGCTAGAACTTATAACATATGTATTTAAAATCTGTAAAGAGTATTTATAGGTTTGTGCATGACAGTTGATAAAAAATTAGTTGCATTCAAAACACATTGTCCATTTGGTGTATATATAATTTCCAAAACCAGGAAGGTGAAGTAAAAATTTTATTTTGCAATATTAAAATTCTGAACAAAGTTGTTTTACACTATCACTTTATTTGTGTGTAAATAATTTAAAAATGACCTAAGACCTGCACTGAAATTAAAAATAAAGTTTCTGGGTGACCTGGTTGGCTCAGTTGATGAAGCATCAGACTCCTGATTTCAGCTCAGGTCACGATCTCATGGTTCATGAGATTGAGCCCCACTTTAGGCTCTCTGTGGACAGAGTGGACCTTGCTTGGGATTCTCACTCTCCCTCTCTCTCTTTGCCCCTCCCCTGCTCATGATTGTGCATACACAATCTCTCTCTCTTTCTCTCTCTTTTTCTAAATAAATATTCAAAACAAGTTTCCATTGGACGCAGATGATCAATGGTAATGATTTGTTTACATTATAGTAAGGATTGGTCTAATTAAAAACATTCATCAGGCAAAGGTAACAATCAACAAAACTAAAAAACTCATAAAATGGGAGAAGATATTTGCAAATGACATATTAGCCATTGGGATTATTATCAAAAATCTATAAAGAATTTACCAAACTCAACACCCAAAATAAATAATACAGTGAAGAAATAGGAAGAACACATGAATAGACAGTTAAAAAAAAAGACATTCAGATGGCCAACAGACACATGAAAACATGTTCAACATCATCAAGAAAACACAAATCTTAAACCACAATTAGATTCCACCTCACACCAGTCAGAGTGGCTAAAATGAACAACTCAGGAAACAGCTATGGAGAAAAGGGAACACTTTTGCACTGTTGGTGGGAATACAAACTGGTGCAGCCACTCTGGAAAACAGTGTGGAAGTTCCTCAAAAAATTAAAAATAGAATTACTCTATGACCCAGCAATTACACTACTAGGGATTTATCCTAAGGATACAGGAGTGCTGATTTGAAGGCGCACACGCACTGCAAGGTTTATAGCAGCATTTCCAACAATAGCTAAATTATGGAAAGAGCCCAAATGTCCATCAACTGATGAATAGATAAAGAAAATGTGGTATAGGCTTTCAGACAAGATGGCAGAGAAGTAGGGAGCTCTGTACTTTTTCGTCCACCCGCATCTCTAAAACCAAGAAGGACTGAAGCCATATGACACTGAACCACAAATGTCTGGAAGGAAAAGAGACAATGTCCGTTAAGAAGACAGCCTCATAGGTGTGTATTGCGAACTGTGGAAGATATAAACGGGCTGGGACTCAGAGGCGTGGAGGGGAGGGAGAGTTGTGGAGAGACAGGGGAAGAGAAATAGCAGCTGAAACTGCTATAAAATGTCTCTGGGAAAGAGAAAAACCTAGGCCCCAAAAAGAGAGGGATTCTATCGTTCCATCTGTAACTGCAGGGCATTTAGAGAGAGAGGTTTTTTTTTTCCCCCCTCTAGCTGTAGAGCTTTCATTGGGCTAGGCATCCTGATCAAGGCTGCACCAGGAGAAACTGCTTCCCTACTCCCTCTACTTGATCTCCAGCTAAGAAGCCACCTGGTCTGCAGGAGTACATTTCAGGAGTATCATTAAAGTGCGTGGACTAAGATTTGAAAACCAGGTGGGGCTTGGGAAATGCAACTTGGCCCACGTTGGCTACACCAGTGGCACAGGGAGATCAGACCAAAAAGAGTGAGTTGCAACACTTGGTTTGAGAAGGGACTGGGATGCCACCATTTTTCTCCCTACAACCACCAAGGTGAAGCCTCAGGGAGCTGTTCGGGGACCTGCAGTAGAGGCAAGACCTGCCTGCACCAAACCACACCTATCTGCTCTGGAGAGCTGACTTTTTATTTTATTTTTTTAGAAGCCCAGGCAAGACCAATATTGATGCATTGCCATGATTAACTTTAGATCAATTCTTGCTATTCAGATATATTTTCCCTTATGTCATTCTTATCTCCTCCTTCTGCTGGATTGGGCACTCTGGTCATTGGTTTTCTTAAACAGTCACATTTAACCCATTCTCTTGATGCATATTCTACACCTCCATCGCTACCTCCCTTTCTCACTCTCTCTGGAATAATCAGATTATACAGTTTGTTTTGGTAGGATAATCTTCGTTTTTTTCTCCTCACCACCTACCATATTCTCCTCTTTCTTTCTCTGAATTAAGCGTTTTAGTCTCTCTGCCTGGTCAATGTTCAATTTTGCTTCCTCCCCACCTCTGTCACTTCTCTCTTTGTATATGTTCTTCCGTCAGCACTGCCTTCAGCTTACTGTTTATTTGTAGCTGGGATTTCTGGTTTTATGCTTTTAGACTGTCCTTTGTTTTTTGTTGTTTTTGTCACCCACACCTCTTTTTCCCTTTCTGGTGTGCTTGTTTGAATGACTTGTTTGTGCATTTGTGTGCTTTTGTTCTTTGTGTGTTTGTCTGTATCCATTTTCAGGCCTACCTCAAGATACAAGCCACATGCACATGGTGACGAGTCCCAAATACCAGTATGAGTAGGGAAATAAAATAACCAAAGGCATAACAAGAGAGATCAAGGGACACCATTAAAAGAACACCTCCTGAACAGACAGGCCCTGGACAGTCAATGATCCTCCTTTAATATAGGAATACTCACAGGTGCAGAGTGCATAAGCTTTTAAAACTGACAAGAGACAGAAAACTAGCCAAAATGATGAAACAGAAAAGCTCTCCTCTAAATAAATCCCAGGAAGAAGTCTCAGCTATAGAATTGCTCAAAACAGACATAAGCAACATAATGGAGCAAGAATTTACAGTTGTCATAAAATTCAACATTAGGCTTGAAAAAGGCATGGAAGGAATCAGAGAAACTATTGATACAAATACTATGGACCTTAAAAATAGTTGTGATGAGTTAAAAAATGCCATAAAGAAAGTGCATAATAAAATGGAGGCTGCCATTGCATGAATTGAAAAGGCAGAAAGAAGAATAGGTGAATTAGAAGACACAATTATAGAAAAAGAGGAAGCCAAGAAAAAGAGAGAGAAATTGATCCAGGAGCATGAAAGTAGAATTCGAGAACTGAGTGATACAATCAAATGGAACAATATTTGTATCATAGGAACTTGTGAAGGAGAAGAAAGAGAGAAAGGCGCTGAGGGGGTACTTGAACAAATTGTAACTGACAACTTCCCCAGTTTGGGGAAGGAAACAGACATTGAAATCCAAGGGGCACAGAGAACTCCCTTCAGAAGTAACTTCAATCAACCTTTGGCATGACATACCATAGTGAAACTGGCAAAATATAAGGATTAAGAGAGAATTCCGAATTCAGCTAGGGATAAAAGGGCACTAACATACGAAGGGAGACCTATCAGAGTGGTTACATACCTATCTACTGAAACTTGGCAGACCAGGAAGGAATGGCAGGAAATCTTCAATGTGATGAACAGAAAAAATATGCAGCCAAGAATGCTTTATCCAGCAAGCCTGTCATTCAGACTAGAAAGAGAGATAACGGTTTCCCCAGATAAACAAAAATTGAAAGAATTCATCACCACTAAACTGACCCTACAAGAAATCCTAAGAGGGATTCTCTGAGGGAAATGTTGCAAGGAACTCAATGTTACAGAGATACCACTACAAGTATGAATCCTACAGAGAACACAATGACTGTAAACCCATATTTTTCAATAATAGCTCTGAATGTAAGTGGACTAAATGCTCCAATCAAAAGATATACAGTAGCAGAATGAATAAAAAAACAAAATCCTTCTATTTGCTGTCTACAAGAGACTCGTTTTAGACCTGAAGGCACCTCCAGATTGAAAGTAAGGGGGTGGAGAAATATCTATCATGTGACTGGAAGTCAAAAGAAAGCCGGAGTAGCCATACTTATATCAGACAAACTGGATTTTAAAGTAAAGACAGTAATAAAAGATGAAGAAGGGCATTATATAATAATTACAGGGTCTCTCCATCAGGAAGAGCTAACAATTATAAACATCTGTGCACTAAATTCGAAGCACCCAAATACATAAAACAGTTATTCACAGAAACAATCTTATTGATAAGAATATGCTAATTGCAAGGGATTTTAATACTCCACTTACAGCAATGGATAGATCAAGCAGACAGAAAATCACTAGAGAAAAAATGGCCCTGAACGACACATTGGAACGGATGGATTTGACTGGTATATTTAGAACTCTACATCCTGAGGCTATGGAATTCACTTTCTTCTCAAGTGTGCATGTACCATCTTAGAGATAGTATCTTGGAGATATACTACATCCTGGGTCATAAAGCAGCCCTCCATAAATATAAAAGAATTGAGATCAAACTATGCAGTTTCAGATCACAATACTATGAAACTTGAAATCAATCACAAGAAAAAGTCTGGAAAACCTCCAAAAACATTGAGTTTAAAGACCACCCTACTTAAGAATGATTGGGCCAATGAGACAATTAGAGAAGAAATTTTAAAAAAATATATGGAAACAAATAAAATCAAAAATACAACAATCCAAACTCTGTGACACAGCAAAAACAGTCCTAAGAAGAAAGTATATTGCAATCCAGGCCTATTTTAAGAAATTAGACGAAGAACAAATACAAAATCTAACAATGCACCTAAAGAAACTAGAAAGAGAATACAAGAGCACCAACAACCCAGCAGAAGAGAAATAATAAAGATCAGGGCAGAAATAAACAATATAGAGTTAAAAAAAAAACCCAGTTGAACAGATCAATGAAACCGTGAGTTTTTTTGAAAAAATAAACAATATTGATAAACCTCTAGCCAGGCTCCTCAAAAAGAAAAGACAGAACACCCAAATAGACAAAATCACAAATGAAAATGGATGTCTTACAATCAATCCCTCAGAAATACAAGAAATTATCAGGGAATATTATGAAAAATTATGTCACTGGACAACCTAGAAGAAATGAACAAAATCCTAACACACATACACTACCAATATTTCAATGAGAAGAGATAGAAAACTTGGACAGATCCATATCCAATGAAGATATTGAATCATTATTCAAAAATCTCCCAACAAGTAAGAGCCCTGGGCCAGATGGCTTCCCTGGGGAATTCTACCAGACATTTAAAGCAGAGTTAATACCCATTCCCTCCAGCAATTCCAAAAAGTAGAAATAAAAGGAACCCTTCTGTACTCATTCAATGAAGCTAGCATTACTTTGATTCCCAAACCAGACAGAGACCCAGCAAAAAAAGAGAACTACAGGCCAATATCCCTGATGAATATGGATGCAAAAATACTCAATAAGATACTAGCAAATCAAATTCAACAGCATATAAAAAAATTATTCACCATGGTCAAGTGAGATTCATTCCTGGGTTACAGGGCTGGTTCAATATTTGCAAATCAATCAATGTTATATATCACATTAACAAAAGAAAAGATAAAAATCATATGATCCTGTTGATAGATGCAGAAAAAGAATTCAACGAAATACAGCATTGTTTCTTAATAAAAACCTTTGAGAAAGTCAAGATAGAAGGAATTTACTCAGTCATTTATGAAAAGCCCACAGTTAATATGATCCTCAATGAGGAAAACCTGAGAGCTTTCCCCCTGAGGCAGGAACATGACAAGGATGATCACTCTCACCACTGTTGTTTAACATAGTGCTGGAAGTCCTAGCATCAGCAATCAGACAACAAAATTAAATAAAATGCATCAGTATCAGCAAAGAAGCAGCCAACCTTTCACTTTTTGCAGATGACATGATACTCTACATGGAAAACCTGACCGACTTCACCAGAAGCCTACTAGAACTGATCCATGAATTCAGCAAAGTCACAGGGTACAAAATCAATGTACAGAAATTGGTTGCATTTTTATACACTAATAATGAAGCAACAGAGAGAGAAATAAAATACCTAGGAATAAGCCTAAACAAAGATGTAAAAGATTTGTATGATGAAAACTATAGAAAGCTTATGAAAGAAATTGAAGAAGACACCAAGAAATGGAAAAATATTCAATACTCATGGATCAGAAGAAAAAAAATTGTTCAAATGTCATTATTACCGAAAGCAGTCTACACATTCAGTGCAATCCCAATCAAAATTGCACCAGACTTCTTATTAAAGCTAGAACAAACTATCCTAAATTTGTATGGAACCATAAAAGACCCCAAATAGCCAAAGTGATATTGAAGAATACCAAAACAGAAGGCATTACAACCCCAAACTTTAGCCTCTACTACAAAGCTGTCATCATCAAGACAGTTTGGTATTGGCACAGAAACAGACACATAGACCAATGGAATATAATAGAGAACCCAGAATTGAACCCACAAATATAAGGCCAATTAATCTTTGACAGAGCCAGAAAGACTATCCAATGAATAAAAGACAGCCTCTTTAACAGATGGTGCTGGAAGAACTGGACAGCAACATGCAGAAAAATGAAACTAGATCACTCTTACACCATACACAAAAATAAACTCAAAATGGATGAAGGACCTGAATGTGAGACAGGAAACCATCAAAACCCTAGAAAAGAAAGCAGAAAACAGCCTCGTGACCTCAACTGCAGCAATTTCCTACTTGATACATCCCCAAAGGCAAGGGAATCAAGATCAATAATTAACTATTGGGATCTCATCAAGATAAAAAGCTTCTGCACTGCAAAGGAAACAATCAAGAAACCTAACAGGCAACCAAAAGAATGAGAAAAGATAGTGGCAAATGACATATCAGATTAAGGGCTAGTTTCCAAAATCTATAAGGAACTCACCAAAATCCACACCTGAAAAACAAATAATACAGTGAAGAAATGGGCAGAAGATATGAATAGACCCTTTTCCAAAGAGGACATCCAGACGGCCCACAGACATATGAAATGATGCTCTGTGTCACTCATCATCAGGGAAATACAAATCAAAACTACATGGAGATATCACCTCACACCAGTCAGAATGGCTAAAATGTACAAATAAGGAGACTATAGATGCTGGTGAGGATATGGAGAAAAGGGCACCCTCCTACACTGTTGGTGCGACTGTAAACTGGTACATCCATTCTGGAAAGCAGTGTGGAGGTTCCTCAAAAATTAATAATAGAACTCCCCTATTACCCAGCAATAGCACTGCTAGGGATATACCCAAGCAATACAGAAGTGCTGATGCATAGCGGCACATGTACCCCAATATTCATCATAGCCCTTCCAACAGTAGCCAACACATAGAAAGAGCCTAAATGTCCATCAACTGATGAATGAATCAAAAAGACGTGGTTTATCTATACAATGGAATACTACATGGCAATGAGAAAGAATGAAATCTGGCCATTCATAGCAACATGGTTGGAGTTCGAGGGTGTCATGCTAAGTGAAATAAGTCAGGAAGAGAAGGACAGATACCATATGTTTTCACTCATAAGTCTAACTGGAGAAACTTAGCAGAGGACCATGTGGGAGGGGAAGGGGGAAAATAGTTGGGGAGATGGAAAGTGGTAAACCATGAGAGACTCTTGAATACTGAGAACAAGTTGAGGGCTGATGGGAGAGGGGGACAGGGGAAGGAGGATGGTGGGCATGGAGAAGGGCACTCACGGGATGAGCACTGGGTGTTACATGGAAGCCAACTTGACAATAAACAACAATAAAAAAAAGAAGATGTGGTATACACACATACACACAATAAAATACTACTTTGTGATGAATAAAAATGAAATCTTGATATTTGCAACACATGAATGGAACTGGAAGGTATTATGCTAAGTGAAATAAATTAATCAGAGAAAGACAGGTATCACGTGATTTTACTCATATGTGGAATATGAGAAACTTAATAGATGATCATAGAGGGAGGGTACAAAAACAGATAAAAAAAAAAAAAGGAGAAGGAGCCAAACTCTAAGGGGCTTTAAAATACAGAGAACAAACAGGTTTGATGAAAAAATGGGTGATGGGCATTAAGGAGGGCACTTGTTGGGATAAGCACTAGGTATCATATGTAAATGATGTATCATTGGATTCTACTCCGGAAGCCAAGACTACACTGTATGTTATCTCACTTGAGATTTAAAAAAAAATTTCATTCCTAGAAAAAACAGTTAGATATGATATTCTACAACAATGCTTCATATTCCATATAACAATACTTTATAGAACAAATGTTCAAAACTGGAGACCGATATAATATCTGTTGTCTCCCTTAGACTCCAATTAATCTTGTTGATTTTTAAAATGTTTATTTATTTATTTCTGAGAGAGAGAGAGAGAGAGAGAGAGAGAGAGAGAGAGAGCGCGCGAGCAGGGGAGGGGCAGAGAAAGAGAGAGAAAGAATTTGCACTGTCAGTGCAGAGCCCAGTGCTAGACTCCAACCCATGAACCATCAGATCATGATCTAAAACCAAGAGTCATATGCTTAACTGACTGAGCCACACCGCAGCCCCAATCTTGTTGGTTTTTAGTACTTATAATTTTGGTTAACATAAGTCATCTTTCTGCACATGATGTTAAAACATTTCCACACACTTTATAAAACAACTGAATAATTCTATCTCATTTATCCATTTAAATTATTTTATGATTAGAGGAAACAAAGACATACAATTAATTGAGTACATAAATAATGAAATACAGTAATGCACTTATTTTTATAATTCATAATGTAATAGTAAAGAAAAATTTTTTAATTTTTTAAAGCTTTTTTGTTGTTTCAAGCACTGCATATTGCATACAACCTGCATTATGTCACTTAGCGCTTTCACATGTGATTCCAGAGAGGTAGTATTAGCATGCTTATTTTACGGATGAAATCCAAAATTCAGTGAGTTCATTGTGCCCAACTCTTTTACTCCCTAGTATCTACCCAGAAGAGTAGGACATCAAGGAAGAACAATCAATTTTCCTTTAGTCATTGTATAGTTGTCTCTGCTCTAGGCAAGATGGAAGCTTCTGCCACAATGGATATGAGTAGAGGAAACAATCTTAACCTTTCTTTCTATCCACTAGATCATTGCCACACTTGCTTGGTTAGAACCTGACAGTCTGTGTCATGCATCGTGTGTCATGGTGGGTCACATCATTATGTTCAATGCTCACAGGAAGTATATTTTCTTTCTCTGCCTTCCACTTTGAAATGAATGCTTTATCAGTGCTAAGAGAATCAGGCCGTTGTTGATGTGGGTTACCTGTCTTCTTTCTTTCTCTCCATAGGGTAGCCAGATGTTGGTTTGGGCATGGGCCAAGGGGTCCACCCTAGCTTGGTGTTAAGCACTGAGGAATGAAGAGGAAACAAATAAAATTTGTTCCTTAATGTCTGCTCACTAGTTTTTCTCTGACACATGTGGATATACCATAGGTTGACCCTTTCTCAAATTACAGTGGTTGGGCTCTTATTTGATGAATGCTTAGGGGATGGAGCAAAAAGTGATCAGAGAAGAAAGAAGAAGGTAAACTTACTAAGGTCTGCAAAATAGACTATGAGCATGAGTTCAGAGAATTTTACCAGAGAATTTCAAATGAAATTAATGTCACCAGGGACTCACTAACAAGCCTCAAACAAACCATAATAACACAGTTTTCTAGCCCTGCCACAAGAAAGTAAGGTGAGATGCCAGATGCAAACTCCAAACAAGCCCCCATGACCCAGTTTTTAACCAGTTTGGTCAAGTTCCGATAGTATGCCAACCATCCAGATGGCCTCAAGATCATTACCATGTAATTATAATATTAATATGTATTTACCAGTGCCATGACAGATTGGACTAGCACTCATTTAAAGGAAGAAAAGAAGTGGCACTCTGATCCCAAAATGTCTTCTCCCCCTTTCTTGAAATATCCTCATACCGGTTTGCTTTCCAGGCCCTAAATTACCCTAAACCCATAAAACTCTATGAGTGAGACCTCACTGGGGAGAAGGTGCCTTTAGAACATTCTCTTTTACCTGTTTGCCTTCAATTACTGTTTGTTTATATGGAGAATAGTATTGAGCAAGACAGGAACCTACCATTTTGGTAATTTTGGACTCCAGAAAGAAGAGAACCTCAAAGATACCTGAGTGAGTGCGAATTGGGGAGATTGGAAAATGGGCCAGCCCAAGACTGGCAGGGGAGGTGGGAGCCCCAGCCCAACAGGGGGCAAGTGTGCGGAGCCCTAGAGACAAAGGGAAGAATCAGAGAGACTGAACACTCTCATAGTACTGTCTCTGGGAAAGAGATAAAGAACTTTTAACCGCGCTTGGAGAGAGAAACTCTCACTCCATATAAACTGCTGGGTAGCCCAAATCCCAAACCCAGGTGGCACAAGGAAAAGAACAGCTTCCAGCCTTGTGCCCTCTTGGCGGGGAGTCAGTGGCCGTGGCAGTGGAGGCACCAGGGGCCCTCACTTCGACCTCGGTTTTGGAAGTGGGAGCACACATCTATCTCATTTCCACGGTGCATCTCACCCCCAGCATTGGCCCCGCAAATCCCGAATCCCGGGTGCCAACAGGGAAAAAATAGCCCCCACCCCTCCTTGGTCCCGGCAAGGAGTTGGCGGCAGTGGAGGCCTGGGCACGCGCTCAGGCTGTAGGAGCTCCCAGCTCATTTCCGGCAGTGCCCGGCACCTCAGGCAACAGAAGTGAGAAGCCAAGAGAAACTGATCCCTCCCCCAACGCGACTGCGATCCCGGCTGGGGGCTGGGAATCTGCAGTTGTGTCTGTGTAAAAATTTTAAAGTTGAGCAGCACTTCACCTCCTGCTGCTCAACTCCCCTCAGGCGGCACACCTCGCCTCAGGCAGGGGCAGCCGAAATCCCTGCCTGAGCCAAGACAAATTGATTCCTCCCCCTAAGAAGCCAGCCACCAAAGAAAGTACATCTCATCTGTGGTAGCATAAAAGTGCATGAACTGGATCTTTGAACCAAGGGGGGCCTGGAAAATACAACTTGGCTCAAACACGGCACAAGGAGATAAGACACATTAGAGTGGCCTACAGTGCGTAGTTCCAGCAGAGCTTGGCATGCCGCCATTCTACTCTCTGCAGACACCAAGGCAGAGCCTCTGAGAAAGGCTTCCTAGACCTACCACACCAAACCACACCTATCCACGAGAGGGAGCTGCTGCTTTTTATTTCTTTTCCTATTTTTCTTCATTTTTTTTCATTTTTTTCTTTTTTTCTTCTTTTTTTGGACTGATTTTTTATTATTATTACCTTTTTTACTTAAATTATTTTAAAATTTTTACTCCTTATTCTTCTTTCTCCTTTCTCCCTTTTTTTTAACTTCTTTCAATCCAGATATATTTTCCTATATCTCATCCTTACCTCTCCCCTCAACTGGTCATACACTTTTAGACTGTCAACTGTCCTTTGTTGTCTCTGACTCCCTTTATTTTTTTTCTTCTTCTCTTCTTTTTGTCTCTTTGCTCTCCATTTTCGTTCTTTTCTTTCCCCCTTTTAATGTGCTTGTTTGATTTTCTGTGCGTTTGTGTGCTTCTGTTCCCTCTGTGTTTGTCTGTCTGTTTTCCTTCTTAGGGCTACACCAAGAAACAAGCCAAAGTGTACATGATGACAAGTACCAAATATTGCTGAGTAGGGAAATAAAATATTCAAAGGCACAACAAGAGAAAATGAGAGACACCATTAAAAGAATATTTCCTGAAATGACAGGCCCTAGACATTCAATAAGCCTCCTTTAACAGAGAAGTATTAACAGGTGCACAGTGCACAATGAGCTTTCTAAAGCTGACAAGAGACAGAAAACTAGCAAAAATGACAAAACGAAGGCACTCTCCCCTGAAGAATCTCCAGGAGGAAGTCACAGCCACAGAACTGCTAAAGGCAGATCTAGACAACATACCAGATCAAGAATTTTAAAAACTTGTCATAAAATTAATCGCTGGGGTTGAGAAAAGGATCAAAGAATAAACTGAGACAATTACTAGGCACTTTGAAAATAGGTGTGATGAGTTTAAAAAGGCTATAGATGAGGTGAATAACAAAATGGAGGCAGCCATCTCAAGGATTGACGAGGCAGAGAGAAGAATAGGTGAATTAGATGATATAGTTATACTGAAAGAGGAAGCTGAAAAATGAGAGAGAAATTAAGCCAGGAGCAGGAAAGGAGAATTCGAGATCTGAGTGATACAATCAAACGGAACAACATCCGTATCACAGGAATTCCTGAAGAGGAAGAAAGAAAGAAAGGGCCTGAAGGGATACTAGACCAAATTATAAATGAGAATTTCCCAAATCTGGGAAAAGAAATAGACATTCAAATTCAAGAGGCACAAAGAACCCCCTTAAGACGTAATTTGAATCAGCCTTTGGCATTACATATCATAGTGAAACTGGCAAAATATAAGGATTAAGAGAGAATTCCAAAAGCAGCTAGGGATAAAAGGGCCCTCACATACAAAGGGAAACCTATCAGAGTGGTTACAGACCTATCTAGTGAAACTTGGCAGGCCAGGAAGGAATGGCAGGAAATCTTCAATGTGATGAACAGAAAAAACATGCAGCCAAGAATCCTTTATCCAGCAAGCCTATCATTCAAAATAGAAGGAGAGATCAAAGTGTTCCCAAATAAACAAAAATTGAGAGTTCATGACCACCAAACCAGCCCTACAGGAAATCCTAAGAGGGACTCTATGAGGGAAAGATTGCAAAGAATACAAAGTGCCAGAGACACCACTATAAACATGAATTCTAGGGAGAACACAATGACTCTAAACCCACATTTTTCGATAATAACATTGAATGTAAAAGGACTGAATGCACCAACCAAACGACACAGGGTAGCAGAATGGATAAAAAAACAAAACCCATCTATCTGCTGTCTATAAGAGACTCATTTTCGACCGGAAG
>NC_043708.1:115839338-116015613 GCF_006229205.1 Suricata suricatta | reverse complement strand
AAAGTATATTGCAATCCAGGCCAATCTCAACAAATTAGAAAAAGCGCAAATTCAAAATTTAACAGAGCACCTACTGGAACTAGAAGGGAAGCAGCAAGAGCACCCCAAACCCAGCAGAAGAAAAGAAATAATAAAGATCAGGGCAGAAACAAACAATATAGAATCCAAATGGACAGTTGAGCAGATCAATGAAACCAAGAATTGGTTCTTTGAAAAAATAAACAAAATCGATAAACCTCTAGCCAGGCTCCTCAGAAAGAAAAGCGTGAGCACCCAGATAGACAAAATCATGAATGACAAAGGATCTATCACAACCAATCCCTTAGAAATACAAGCAATCATCAGAGATTACTATGAAAAACTCTATGCCAACAAACTGGACAACACAGAAGAAATGGACAAATTCCTGAATGTGCATGCACTGCCAAAATTCAAACTAGAAGAGATAGAAAGCATGAATAGACTGATAAACAGTGAAGGTATCAGATCTGTTATCAAAAATCCCCAACGAATAAGAGCCCAGGGCCAGATGGCTTTCCAGGGGAATTCTACCAGCCATTTAAAGCAGAGCTCATACCCATTCTCAAACTATTCTAAAAAATAGAAATAGAAGGAAAACTTCCAAACTCATTCCATGAAGCCAGCATCACCTTGATACCCAAACCAGACAGGGACCCAGCCAAAAAAGAGAACTACAGACCAATATCCTTCATGAATACAGATGCAAAAATACTCAACAAGATAGTAGCAAGTCGAATTCAACAGCATATAAAAAGAATTATCCATCATAATCAAGTGGGATTCATGACTGGGTTAAGGGCTGGTTAAATATTCACAAATCCATCAGTGTGATCCATCACATTAACAAAAGGATAAAAACCATATGATCCTGTCAATAGATGCAGAAAAAGCATTTGACAAAATACAGCACTATTTCTTAATAAAAACCCTTGAGAAAGTCGGAATAGAAGAAACTTACCTAACCATTATAAAAGCAGTTTATGAAAAGCCCACAGCCAATATTATCCTCAATGGGGAAAAACTGAGAGCTTTCCCCCTGAGATCAGGAACATGACAGGGGTGTCCACTCTCACCACTACTGTGTAACATAGTGCTGGAAGTCCTAGCATCAGCAATCAGACAACCAAAGGAAATAAAATGCATCAGAATTGACAAAGAAGAAGTCAATCTTTCACTTTTTGCAGATGACATTATACTCTACATGGAAAACCCAATTGACTCCACCAGAAGCCATCTACAACTATTCAATGAATTCAGTAAAGTTGCAGGGTACAAAATCAATGTACAGAAATCAGTTGTATTCCTATACACCAAAAATGAAGCTGCCGAAAGAGAAATCAAGAAACTGATCCCATTTACAATTGCACGAAAAATCATCAAATACCTAGGAGTAAACCTAACCAAGGATGTAAAAGACCTATATGATGAAAACTATAGAAAACTTATGAAGGAGATTGAAGAAGACACCAAGAAATGGAAAAACATTCCCTGTTCATTGATCGGAAGAATAAACATGTGAAAATGTCATTACTACTCAAAGCAATCTACACATTCAAGGCAATCCCCATCAAAATTGGACCAACATTCTTCTCAAAGCTAGAACAAACTATCCTCAAATTTGTTTGGAACCACAAAAGACCCCAAACAGCCAAAGTCATATTGAAGAAGAAAACCAAAACGAGAGGGTAAACAATCCCAGACTTTAGCTTCTACTACAAAGCTGTCATCATCAAGACAGTATGGTATTGGCACAAAAACAGACACATAGACCAATGGAATAGAATAGAGAACTTAGACTGGGCCCACAAATGTATGGCCATTTAATTTTTACAAAGCAGGAAAGAGTATCCAATGGAGAAAAGACTGCCTCTTTAGCAAGTGGTGCTAGGAGAACTGGACAGCAACATGCAGAAGAATTAAACTAGACTGCTTTCTTACACCATACACAAAAATGAACTCAAAATGTGTGAAGGACTTGAAATTGAGACAGGAAACCATCAAAACCCTCGAGGAGAAAGTAGGAAAAAATCCCCTAGACCTCCACCCCAGCAATTTCCTACTCAACACATCCCCAAAGGCAAGGGAAAGGAAAGCAAAACTGAACTCTTGGGACTTCATCAAGATAAAAAGCTTCTGCACTGCAAAGGAAACAATCAAGAAAACTAATAGGCAATTGACAGAACGGGAAAAGATAGTTACAAATGACATATCAGATAAAGGGCTAGTCTCTCAAATATACAAGGAACTCACCAAACTTCACACCCAGAAAACAAATAACCCAGTGAAGAAATGGGCAGAAGACATGAACAGACACTTCTCCAAAGAGGACATCCAGATGGCCAACAGGCACATGAAACGATGCTCAACATCACTCATCATCAGGGAAATACAAATCAAAACCACACTGAGATACCACCTCACGCCAGTCAGAGTGGCTAAAATGAACAAATCAAGAGACTATAGATGCTGTCAAGGGTGTGGAGAGACGGGCACCCTCCTACACTGTTGGTGGCAATGTAAACTGGTGCAGCCGCTCTGGAAAACGGTGTGGAGGTTCTTAAAAAAACTATTGATAGAACTCCCTTATGATCCAGCAATAGCACTGCTAGGGATTTACCCAAGAGATACAGAAATGCTGATGCATAGGAGCACATGTACCCCAAAGTTCATAGCAGCAATGTCAACAATAGCCAAAACATGGAAAAAGCCTAAATGTCCATCACTGGATGAGTGGATCAAGAAGATGTGGTATATATACACAATGGAGTGGCAATGAGGAAGAATGACATATGTCCATTTGTAGCAAAGTGGATGGACCTTGAGGGTGTCATGCTAAGTGAAATAAGTCAGGCTGAGAAGGACAGATACCATATGTTTGCACTCATAGGTCTAAGAGGAAAACAGGAGAAACCTACTGGAGGACCAGGGGGAGGGGAAGAGGGAAGGAGAGTTGGGGAGAGAGAGGGATGCAAAACTTGAGAGACTATTGAATGCTGAAAAATGAACTGAGCGTTGAAGGGGAAGGGGGAGGGGGGAAAATAGGTGGTGGTGATGGAGGAGGGCACTTATGGGGAAGAGCACTGGGTATTGTATGGAAACCAATTTGACAATAAACCATTAAAAAATGATGTATATCCTAGGACAGAGCCGGCCTTTTCCTAAATAAAATAATATGCAGAGTAGGGATGATCAGTGTTAATAAAAGAAGACTGCACAGAGAAACAGAACACAATAGACCTATAATGAGGAAGAGACAGTTCCAGAAAAGGAGAAATACCTTCAGTTTTTTACTTTCTAGTTCTAGTCTTATGTGGCAAATTTGGTTTTCTGTGATATTTCTCTTTATATATATTCAATTCTTTTTATTTGGGATAACTTACAGTGACAAATGAAGTGCAGTGCCAAAGACAGAACATTCAAGAAGTCTGCCTGCTACAGGCTTCTCCAAAGCCTTTATATGATGTGCTTTGTTTCTCTCTAATAGTTGGGGCACAGTATTACAGAATTACATGACTTTTTATTTTTGCTAGACATATAACTCACTATGAGAACCTGATCTAACTTATGCTCAGTCTATGCTTACACATGGTTCTTAATGCTTAGCGCATGCATCGGGATTCTGATGTAAAATCATAAATATAAGAATTCCTGACCACAAGGTCTTCTAATTTATCACAAACATAACTCTGATACCCAGAAACACATGCAAACTTACTACAATATTGAATGATTGGATTGACAATTTAGTGCCAGAATCTTTAAGAAATTTGCACTCACACTATAGTGAAGAGGGCACTGAAAAAATGTTTAATAGACTGTTTTTGTTAAGAATGGTATATAAGCCCAACTGAAAGATTTAGAAAATATGCTCTTGGATATGCTATGAAAAGCTCAGCTCATAAGTCTAAGAAATGTATATTAGTAAGAAAAATGGTAATCTATCTAATCATAAAACATTTTCCTCTTCCCCTACTCCCCGCTTCTCCATTCTCCTCCTCCTCCTCCCTTTATAGACAGAGAGTAATTTTCATCATTTCACCTCTATTATTCAGAGTACTGGGGAGAAGTGCACAATAGGCTGGAGAATATAATCTTTACAGATATGATTTTTTAGGCAGAATGAAGGTGAGAATAAGGCTAGCAGCAATGTATCATGTGTCCTTTACCATAGATTGTAGCTGAAGGCAGGTGTAGCAAAAGAAAGCTTGCTAACCACTGGGAATCAGGCTAGATGTGTCTAATTTATCTTGCTCCTAGTAAATCTGAAGTGGATTGGACTAATATGCAAGTGGGCAAAAAAGAACACTTTAAGGAATTCCAAAAATCTCTGTTGGAAAACAGAGTTTGAAGCTTAACAGAAGGATGGAAGAAAAGTGATAGCCAGGAGGAGCCCTCCTGGGTCACCCTCATGAGGGATCAGAGTGTGCACATGCCCTAGGCTGTACCTACACAGGAAAATCAAGCACCATGTGGCTAAAATTTGAAAAAATTCCCCAAGCCATTCATACATCTATCAGTAAAGACCTTAGATTCTTAAAGGCTCCAGGGGCTTAAAAACAACTTGTTATCAACACTGGTAGAAAAAATAAGCTACTTCAATCTCCAGCATCTCATAGGAAGCTAGGCTTAAAAATAAAATCACACTCAACCTTGGACAAATTGATGGTTACCAGAAGGGAGGTGGGTTGGGGGAGGGGTTACATAGGTGATGGGGATTTATGAGAGTACTTGTGTTGAGCACTGGGTGATGATGAATCACTATATTGTACACCTGATCCCTGGTGATTAGGAAGATCATGCGCATGCCCAAGGCTGAGATCTTTCAGAAGCAACTGGAGATTTAACCTCAAAACTACTAGTCTATGGGAGAACCTGGCTCAGTTGAGTGTCTGACTCTTGGTTTTGGCTCAGGCCACGATCTCAACAGTTCATAAGTTTGAGGCCCTTGTAGGGTTCCATGCTGATAGGGTGGAGCCTGTTTGGAATTCTCTCTCTCCCTCTCTCTCTCTCTGCCCTCCCCAGCTCATGCGCTCATGCTCTCCCTTCCTCTCTCTCTCAGAATAAATAAATAAACTTAAAAAAATGCTGCTAGCCTCTGGGGGAATGTTAGGGAAAGGGAAGACACAAGATTCTAAATTCATGAAATAGTGAAAGCAGTCTCTAAGCCACACATCCAACCAATAGTACAAGCTGAAAATGTAACTGGTTAAAAGGGCCTAGTCACAACCTTTGACCAAAAAAGTAGTTAATGTAGACCTAGGATGTGCTCCCCTAGAAAGTCAGGCTACAATGTAAATATAAGGGGAAGTTCTGAGTAAAGATATCAGAAACCACATACTGTGGGCAAAACGGACTTCACAGATTTGGTCCAACACAACTACTAAACAAAATGACCAAAGATAATACTAAATGACCCCAAACTAGAAACCCCAGAAGGGGGAGGTTATGTGTCATTATCCAGAGTTGCTACAATATATTATCTAAAATTTGCAGTTTTCAGTATAAAAATATAATGAGATGGGCAAAGCAATAGGAGTCAGGGCCATGCATAAGAAATAAACCCATCCCTAAAAGCTGCCTCTGAGGGAGCCAGAAGGTTGGCCTTAGCAGATGAAGATTTAAAAACAATTATTATCAAATATTCAAGGAAACTAAAGAAAACTATGTTTATAGAATTACATAAAGGTATGATAACAAAACTAAACAAATAACAAAGGTCAATACAGAGATGGAAGTTATA
This sequence comes from Suricata suricatta, assembly GCF_006229205.1. NCBI lineage: Eukaryota > Metazoa > Chordata > Mammalia > Carnivora > Herpestidae > Suricata > Suricata suricatta. The sequence continues at coordinate 116,009,852 of NC_043708.1, read as the reverse complement.
AAGGTAACCAAATGTAAAGTATGGAGTTGAAAATATAACAGAAATAAAAAATTTGCTAGAGGGGCTCAATAATAGTTTTGAGTTGACAGAAGACATCACTACTGACCTTATAGAAATATAAAGGATTATAAGGGAGTACTATAAACAACTGTATGAAGACAAGTTACATAATAAAGATAAAATTAAAAAGTCGTGGCTCAGTTCCAGAGTATGCTAGTGCAGGATACTGGACAAAAAACACTGAGTAGTTTTGCTTTTGTTGAGCACAACCTGTAAGGTAGGAATATGAAGGAGGGTGGGTCTAACTCTCCTTATTAATCGACATATAAGATAACAATTTTTATTATTCCAGTATAGTCAACGCAAAATGTTGCCTTAGTTTCAGATGTACAGCAAAGTGATTCAGCAATTCTTTGGGCTATGCCATGTTCACTGCAAATGTAGCTACTATGTCACTATACAACACCATTACAATACCATTGACTGTATTCTCTCTGCTGTACCTTTTATACCTGTGACTTATTTATTCCATAAGTGGAAGCCTGTATTCCCTGCTGTCCTTCACCCATTTTGCCCATCCTCTACCCTACTAGCTGCCATTTGCAACAACATGTATGGACCTAGGAGGAATTATGTAAGTGAAATAAGACCGAGAGCGACAAATACTCTATGATTTCACTTATATGTAGAATCCAATCAATAAAATCACATGTTAAAAATTTGTCCGATTATTTTCATTATAGAAGGCTATAATAATTCATTAAGTGCCTAAAATCCAAGTTTCTTTTCAGTTGGCTGTTTTTATATTATGTCAAGGAGAAAAGATCCAATCACAGAAACTTAACATTTTACTTATTAAATCAAGATGAAGTAGAAAGGAAGATAAGTCACTACTGAAGCACTGCAAGGTGTAGGCTAGTAAAGAAATTTGTAAGATGATCAAACCCTTAGGATTCAAAGAGATGGAATATTCCATAATTAACATACAATGAGGGTCACTTGGCACAGCAAAATTGGGAATTATTCTGGTATGAATTTAAGTTGAATCTAAATTTTCACATTAATTGCCCCATTAGATTTCATTTTTCCTAGTAAGATAGCGAAAAGGACTATGGAGAAACGTAGTAACTTCAGTTTGGATATAGGTTAGATCAGATTTACCCAAGAATAAGTACCCATCTAATTTAATTCTATTGCCAGACTAATTGATTGAAGTACAGAGAGTGTTGATAATATTTTAATTTTAATTAGATAATAAGAATTCACCTAAATGGTCATGGTGCTCTTCCCTGGTTAAAAATCTCACCTGGAATCTATGAAACACTGATGAAAAAATAGAAATAGAGTGATAGTTTTGTTAATCATTTTCTAAATGACACTTTATTCAAATTGGTCTTTCCAGTGGTATATCAAACAGAGTTGTTTCTTATATTCCCATTGTTATACATCGTCTATTCACTAAGCTTTGTTTTAAATGTTTGCTACCAGGGGAAAAAAAAGGAAAGATAACTGATAGGTAGGGGCTGGATAATATTATTTTCTCCTTCCTTTTATGAGTCCAAATTTCTATAATTTTACAAAAGAAAAAATTTTAAAGGGAAGGCGGGGAGCTAAGTAAAATCATTTTCTAATGCAACTAAATAAAATCACTTCTAATTCAATAAAATTAGGCATCTGGCTTTTTAGGTCAAGTAATCAGCATGCTAATTAAAACTACATTTTTGTGAATGTCAAAACTGTCATCTGCATTTTCAATGTTATAATTGTGTGAAATTAAAAGAAAAAGAGAAATGGCACATCAATAAAATCACTGTTATAAAATTATCCCAAGGACTATGTAGTGAAGCAAATGGACTTGCAATCTAGTGTAAGTGGGTAGACGGGAGGATGGCTCCAATTTGCAGATACATGATTCAACTCCTTGGCCTGAAAGCTCTTGATCAGCTGCCTACACAGCTTCACACTTATCAGAAACAAGAGTGCTGAGGTATAATCATGCTTCTCAAAGAATCACCTGATATGTTGTTAAGCTGTCCCCAGAGAATCCCATTTAGTAGGTCCAGGAATGAGAAGGCCCTGGAATATGTATGTCTAACAGGTGCTAGATAATGCCCATTGGAGGCAAGTTTCCATGGTGTTTCTGCATGTCTTGTGGCATCCATGGAAGACAGAGGTATCATCTCCCTTAGAACAGAGACTTATTTTTCTCTTGAACAGGTAAATAAGATTAAATAGGTCTCTTTGGGGTCACTTATAAAGATCGAGGTTTCCTAAATTCAAGATTGCTTAGCTGTGACACAGACCCACTACATGCACAGCAAGCTCCTGAACTACCCTGCATCATTCTTTGAGACTCAGGGGCAAGGGGAGCAGATGGACACATTAAAGCTTAGACTCCTGAATGTCTTACACACACATACACACACACACACACACACACACACACACGTGTGTAGAAAGAAATATTCCTTTCTCTTTTAGATGGGCTTATATCCTCCTCTTCTCTGCTCCCATAATCTCTGGCTTTCTAACTACATGGGAACAAAACATTATTAGTAAATTAGTCACCTTTAACTCACTAGCACCATCTAATTCAATTTAGACCAGAGATTCTTACAGCTTTTCAACTTATTATGTAACTTTGGCATAGAAGCTGCAGGTTTTCTATTTGTCAAGTGGAACTAGTAACACTATTTCCTATAATAGTCTTAAGGGTTTGAGAAAACAAACGATACAAATGCATATGAAAGTGCTGGGCACTGCATCCAGCTTTCAGAAGAATCTCCAATGGTTATTTTTTAAACTGCTTCTTGAGCTCTTTGCAACTGAATCAGGCATTGCATTTGAGACTCAGAGTGGTTTTTCAGTCATACTGGAAGGTGGAGCCAATGGGAAACAGTTACTTAAATCCCACTCTGGGATCTGACCTTCACCTTTTAAAGCAATTGGAGGTGGAAGGCAGCCGAAAAAGGTCCTGGAGAGGAAGCATCTGACAGTATTTTGCTTTTTTGGCTCACACTGTTGGGGATTGCCAGGAAAGAATTGAGACTACTTAGGTCAGCACCCATATTAGCTCCTTTGTAAAGTCATCCTTTCTCTCTTCTGATTGCTGGGAAACAGGAGATGATCTTTTTGGGCTCACTTTCTGGTTTTTTTCAAGGCTGATTTATCCCATGGAGACATTAAATGGTACATTATCTAGGATACCAACCTTTAGTTAATGCCTGCTCTTCTCAGAATAATGGGACACATACCCCCACCCTTCCTTAGAGCAAGGTGGCCAAAGAACTGGGGGAGCTTCTTGTTGGCTCCTCTCACATGATACAGGGAGGAATGAATGGACCCAAATCCATACTAAGTGAGGGCCACATCCATGAAAGATGTCTGTCTGGCTGCTCCACTGCATTTTGTAAGCATCTCAAGGGCTCCAATGCAATAACTTCCTAGCTGGCTTCCCTCATTTCATTCTCACCCCTCCAATCTGCACAGTGCACAGAAATATCTTCCTTTTCAATAGTCCCCAACACCTAGGAAACCCATTTGCTGCACTGAGGATGCCCCCAGGATTCAAATAATCTTTCCTATTTATACCTCATGAAAGCTGCATAGTATTGGGCCTAGTCAGTTACCAGGAAAGACTTAATGGAAATCATTACCTGCCTGTATGCACATTCCCAAAGGCAGAGGGGCTATGGTATATAAGGTAACTAGTTTAAAATTTTGTAAAGTTTATAAAGTATATTTTTGGTGAAGATCCTATTGAAATGTCTCTGACCTGGTAATTTTGGCAGCAAGAGTGGAGTGAGAACTTGCTCTCCAGGATATTAGTGTAGCAGTAGCTCCAGCTGGTGAGGATATGGCCTCCAGGCCAACATGATTAGGGACGGACTCCCCCCTTCCCACCCCAGTGGGGCTGGGGCAGCAGGATTCTGCTTTATTTCTACCTCAGACAGTTAAGCATTAGGGTCTATCACAGTACAGGGAATATGGAACCTTTAAATAAAGTGAGTTTTCTATGACCCAGGGGATTTAGAGAATCACCTTTGTTGATTTGGTTAAATAAGTCTCTCTGGTAATTTTCTTTTTGCTCAGCAGTGTTAATTTTTCTCACCTGTGGAATACAAAAAGTTGGAAGGGTTAAAGTCCCTGTAGAAAGCCTCTGGTACTGTTGGTGACTTGCCACCTAGATGACAGTGCTTTCGACAAATCTTCTGCCAGATCATGCCAACAAGGTCACTACTTCCCAAAGTGTCAATTGTGTGGTTTATAGAAGACACAAGGCCAATTTGGAGGTTACCTGTGGAAGGGCATCTAATATTCCAGTACTGACATGGTACCATCTTTGAAGATGGCTGCCAACTATAGATGCTGGTCTGCACATCTTCTTATGAATTCCACTTGCTTCCTACCTTCAGCTTCTCTGAAGGTAGCTTCTGAGTCATTGCTAGAGGCCTAGTTGTGTGGTGCACAGTTCTCTGGAGAACTACCCTCTTCCAAAGAGGAACCATGTTTCCCAACCCTGGCCCAGTTATTGACATGTATGCAAAAGCCAGCCACTTCCCCTGTGTGGTCCTGCACATCACTCCTCCTGGAATAAGACAGAAGCCAGTTTGAGCTGAGACTTCCCTGCACTTGAGACCACCACCAATAAATCAGTTGGACCAGAATCCCTGTATTAGGCTCTGCTTCTAGGGACACTCGGGTTTAAATAAAAGCAAGAATATATTTAAAGGAAAATAACTCCAGGTTATAATAGATTTATAAGATTTTGTTCCAGTTTGTTCTGTGGCCCTTCTTTTTAAATTCAGGCAGTTGGAAAATAAAAGCTGTGATTTTCACAGAGTTGCATAGTTATTTCAAAAATAATATTTCTATTCTTTAATATTCACTAACAAACAGAAACTAATGAACTTTCTTGTTAACACAGAACTGATCAAATGAATTTCTGTTTGAAGAAAAGCATTTGCACTAAATAATCATGTGCAAGCAAAACAAAATAGACTCTACATATCAGTGTATAATTACAAAATAATAACATTTAAAACATTTAAAGCCAGGGGGAAATTCTGTCTCTATTTGTTGTCAGCAAAATTAGATAGTAACATTTGATCTTTGTTTTCTGGCTTAAAAGATTTCACTTTTGTCATCAAAGATTCCAATGTTAATATTTGTTCTAAAGATATACTTTAAGTAATTCATCTATTGTCCAGTTGCCAACAACAGTGAGAACCATTTATGTATTCAGGCCATGATGGTATGCACGATTATCTGCTTCCCATTTACAGTCCCACATTTGGAGAAATGAATGGGAAGGAGACCAGAAAAAGTAAAAGGAAAATGTCCACATGCAAGTTATGATGTCATTTGATTTACAGACTCCATAATAACACTGTTCAGACTGCCATTTTTTCCACTCTCAGGGGGGTGCTTTTTTCTACTCTTTTGTTCAAATCAGCTTTTAAAAAGTGACTTCCCTTGAGTAAGATCAGGGAAGGATGGCCTTTAAATTCTGTTATCACTCACAGCTGCTCTGACTCCCAGAATTGTATCTATACAATGTGTCTATGCCACATGAAATGGCTTACTTCTTATATACATTTATTCTTCAATCATTTTCATTAATCATAAAATAATAAAAAATTTTTTTAATTATTGAAAACACGAGATAAACTCAAAAGCTACACAGTATGGTGGTCAATGAATGCTAAGGAAATAATTTTTTATTAATGTATATTTATAGAGCATACCTAAAACTTAAATAAAATTATTGGTTTGATTAAAAGAAATTTTTTGTTATTGAAAAAACTAAAGTTTGCATAAAGAAAAACAATCAAATTTTTAATATTTTTCTTCTGCTGGCAAAGGCTTTTATAGAGATTTGAAAACAAGAATAATTAAAATTAATTATTGGTGTATATTGCTTAATGAGAAGACTTATGTAAAAATTCAATACACACATTCCTTTATTCAACACCCAGATACTCTATTTTCATGGTTGTTTAGATGGCAATTCTAATTCCCAAAATAAGAATTGCACATCATAACAATTCAAATGGAGGCTAATGGGATACAACAGTAAATGCAGTCAACCTGTCCTTTAAGAGCATGAAATGCCTGAAATAATAAATATGTGAATACAATTAAATTATTTTGATTTATTTAACATCAAATTATGAAGACAGGTGCCTCTAATATTCCAAGGATTCACATACTACATTAAAGAGTGAATCCATAATGGAAATACAGCTTCTGTTGCCAACCTTCTATTGGAAAAGGATTACATCAACACTCAGAAAACTTACATTTGAAACAAAGGACTGATCTTTCCTCTGTCACATTGCAGCACCATTACACATGGCATTTTTCCAGTTTCACAGCCACCCAAACTTGGATGAATTCCAGTACCATTTCCTCTGATCCATCTTTCATTCTCTCAGGATGATTTAGATGTCTCCTCCCATCCTCCACTGTGTCTTCTATGAGATATATTTCTTTCTATATTATCAGTGTTTCTATGTCTGTCTTACCCAGGGGATTTTCAGATTCCTAAGGTCAGCAAATATATTTTTTCATTGACACATGTCCAGAATCCAGGAGTGTGTACATCCTACATATTACTCTTTGCCAGTTGGGTGAATGAATAACCAACCTAAAGCAGAACAAAGATTTCTTGGCAAAGTTCTTCTCAATGTCTTCCACAGAGCAGTAATGGTGTTGTTTTGACTCTTCATGCTTCTGCTGGACTAGAGTAAACAAAGATCTTGTTCATTCCAATAAAGTACTTAATTAAGAAGAGTTGTTGAAATGTCAATAAATATTCAAAAGGGAGGCTTTCTGGAGGTAATTTGAAATTCAAATAATCTGGCTGTGATAAATGAGAGCTGATGGCGGAGAAATTATTAGTCATCCATCTGCATGTGCTTATTAGCCCCATAGCAGTAGTTAGCACCATGTAGAGAAAAGAAGGGCTGGGTAGGTGCTGGGGAAGCTACCCAGCCAAAGGGCAGGAGAGGCAGTAAATCTGGTTTCTCCACTTTTAACCCAGTTTGCTCAGCTCCAAGTCTCCTTAGAGCCCATTAGGAGATCTATATGCATCCAGGACTGGGACAAAAAGCTATGAAATACAAATATCCTGTGTTAGGTGAGGCTGACACACTAAGACCAATGTCAACTGATATCTCTCTTCCATCACTGCATCTTACATCAACTGTTGTCCTCAACCGCATTGTAAACCAAATACCAATTTGAGAACCAATAAAGGGAAAAATAAATGTCTGTGACCTACATGACAGGCTGCCTGATTTTTCTACTGCCTTGTGCCTTGTATTCTACCGACAATCTTGATGCATTTCCATAAAAGAGCAAAGGGGGAGAGTGGAGTGGGGAAAGATAGTATCTATTATATTCGAGCACTTCAGTGATCTCTCATTACAAGATGGGGATTATTACTGTTCTGTATCAGAGACAAATGAAGCTCAGAAGGGCTAATTAACTTCCTGGTAACATAGCTAGAAAATGATGTTTAGTCCAGGTCTTTTTGTGTTCATCAAAGGTCTGACAAAATTCTATTAACATCTTAGTTCTAGAGCTAAAAAATGCTAGGGAAATTGATTCTTTCTTTTAATATCTGTGCATTATTTATCTTCTTTTCCCATACTTTTGCAAATAAGTTATATGAGATTCCTTTATTTTTGAGATTTTTATTACTATAAGCCATTATTTACAATGTTTATGATTATTTTTGTTATGAGGCTTATTTTATTTAATTTTTTAATTTTTTTAAATATAATTTTTGGGGGGTACCTGGGTGGCTCCATCGGTTGAGCGTCTGACTTCAGGTCAGGTCATGATCTCACCACTCATGGGCTCGAGCCCTGCATCGGGCTCTGTGCTGACAGGTCACAGCTTGGAGCCTGCTTTGGATTCTGTGTCTCCTCCTTTCTCTGCTCCTCCTATGCTCAAGCTCTGTCTCTCTCTGTTTCTCAATAATAAATAAATGTTAAAAATTCTTAAAAAGTATATTTTTGGTCAAGTTAGCTAACATACAGTGTATACAGTGTTCCCATGGCTTTGGGAGTAGATTTCTATGATTCATCACTTACATCCAACACCCAGTGCTCATCCCAACAAGTGCCCTCCTCAATGCCCATCACCCATTTTCCCCCGTCCCCCCAGGCCCCATCAACCCTCAGTTTGTTCTCTGTATTATGATTTGCCTCCCTCTCTGTATGAAACTATGAGTTTCACATATGAGTGAAAACATATGTTATCTCTCTTTCTCTGAGTGACTTATTTCACTTAGCATAGTACCTTCCAGTTCCATCCACATTGTTGCAAATGGCTAGAATTCATTCTTTCTCATTGCCAAGTAGTTTTCCATTGTATATGTATACCACATCTATTTTATCCGTTCATCAGTCAATGGCCATTTTGACTCTTTTCCTAATTTAGCTATGGTTGATAGCATTGCTATAAACATTGGGGTACATGTACTCCTATGAATCAGCACTCTTGTATCCTTTGGATATATCCCTAGTCGTGTTATTGCTGGGTCATAGGGTAATTCTATTTTTAACTTTTTGAGAAAACTCCACACTGTTTTCTAGAGTGGATACACCAGTTTGCATTCCCACAAACCATGCAAGAGGGTTCCCTTTTCTCCATATCTCTTGAGTTGTTAATTTTAGCCATTCTGACGAGAGAGAAGTGGTATCTCACTGTGGCTTAAGACTTGTATTTTCCTGATGATGAGTGATATTGAGCATTTTCTCATGTGTCTGTTGGCCATATGGATGCTTTCTTTTGGAAAAGTGTTTATTCAAGACTTCTGCCCATTTTTTCACTGGATTATTTGTTTTTCTGGTGTTGAGTTTGTTAAGTGCTTTATAGATTTTGAACATTAACCCCTTTATTCAATAGGTTATTTGCAAATTTCTTTTCCCTTTCCATTGGTTGCCATTTAGTTTTATGATTGTTTCCCTTGCAGTGCAGACACTTTTCATATTGATGAGGTCCCAATAGTTCATTTTTGCTTTTATTTCCCTTGCCTTCGGAGATGTGTTGAGCAAGAAATTACTGCGGCTGAGGTCAAAGAGACTTTTGCCTTTTTTCTCCTTTAGGTTTTGATGGTTTCCTAGCTCACATTTAGGTCTTTCTTCCATTTTGATTTTATTTTTGTGTGTAGTGTAAGAAAGTGGTCCATTTTCATTCTTCTGCATAGTGCAGTCCAGTTCTCCCAGCAGCATTTGCTAAAGAGAGTGTATTTTTTTTTCCATTGGATATTCTTTCCTGCTTTGTTGAAGAGTAGTTTGCCATATATTTGTGGATCCAATTTTGCATTCTCTATTCTATTCCACTGGTTTGTGTGTCTGTTTTTATGCCAATACCATACTGTCTTGATGATTACAGCTTTGTGGTACAGGCTAAAGCCTGGGATTGCAATGCCTCCAGCTTAGGTTTTCTTTTTCAACATTACTTTTGCTCTTCAGTGACTTTTGTGGTTCAACACAAATTTTAGGATTTTTTTGTCATAGTTCTGAGAATAGTGTGGGTGCAATTTTCATTGGGATTGCTTTGAAGACGTAGATTACTATGGGTAGCACTGACATTTTAACAATATTTGTTCTTCCAATCCATGAGCATGGAATGTTTTACCATTTCTTTGTTTCATCTTCAATGTCTTTAATAAATTTTCTATAGTTTTTAGCATATTGATCTTTTACATCTTTGGTTAGGTTTATTCCTGGGTCTTTTATGGGTTTGGTGAAATTGTAAATGGGATCAATTCTTTGATTTCTCTTTCTGTTGCTTCATTATTGGCATATAGCAATCCAACTCATTTCTGTACATAGATTTTATATCCTGTGACTTTACTGAATTCACATATCAGTTCTAGCAGTTTTCAGGTGGAGTCTTTTGGGCTTTCCATGTATAGTATCATTTTGTCATCTGTGAAAAGTGAAAGTTTGACTGCTTTTTTGCCAATTTGGATGCCTTTACTGGGTCACAAAACATCCCTCAATAAATATAAGAGGATTGAGATCATATCATGCATATTTTCAGATCACAACACTATGAAACTTGAAATCAACCACAAGAAAAAATTTGGAAGGCCTCCAAATGCATGGAGGTTAAAGAACATCCTTCTAAAGAATGAAGGGGTCAACCAGGCAATTACAGAAGAAATTTTTAAAAATATATATGGAAGCAAATGAAAATGAAAATATGAAAGTCCAAATCCTTAGGGATGCAGTAAAGGAATTCCTAAGAGGAAAATACATTGCAATCCAGGCCTATCTCAAGAAACCAGAAAAATCCCAAATACACAACCTAACCTCACTCATAATGGATCTAGAAACAGAACAGCAAGGAAACCCCAAGCCAGCAGAAAAATAAAAATAAAGATTAAAGCAAAAATAAACACTACAGAATCCAAAAAACAGTAGAACATATCAATAAGTCTAAGAGCTTATTTTTTGAAAGAATAAACAATTTGAAAGAATAAAATTGATAACCCCCTAGCCAGACTTCTCAAAAAGCAAACAGGAGAATCCAAGTCGGTAAAAATCATGAATGAAAGGGGAGAGATCACAACCAAGACCACAGAAATACAAACAATTATTAGAGGAAACTATGAAAAGTTGTATGCCAACAAACTGAGCAATCTGGAAGAAATGGATGAATTCCTAGACACCACACACTACCAAAATTCAAAAGGGAAGAAATAGAAAATTTGAACAGACCCATAACCAGCAAAGAAATTGAATTAGTTATCAAAAATATCCAACTAATAAGAGTCCTGGGCCAGATGGCTTCCCAGGAGAATTTTACCAGACATTTAAAACAGAGTTGATACCTAATCTCAAGCTGTTACAAAAAATAGAAACAGATGAAAAGATTCCAGACTGATTTCTTGAGACCAGCATTACCTTGATTTCCAAACCAAAGACCCCATTAAAAAGGAGAATTACAGACCAATTTCCTTGATGCAAAAATTCTCAACAAGATACTAGCAAATAGAATTCAACAATATATTAAAAGAATTATCCACCATGATCAAGTGGGATTCATTTCCAGGCTTCAGGGCTGGTTCAATATTCACAAATCAGTCAATGTGATACATCACATTAATAGAAGAAAAGATAAGAACCATAAGCTCCTGTAAATAGATGCAGGAAAACATTTGCAAAATACAGCATGATTTATTAATAAAATCCCTCAAGAAAGTCAGGATAGAAGGAACATACCTTAATGTCATAAAAGCCACATGTGAAAGGCCCACAGCTAATATCATCCTCAATGGGGAAAAACTGAGAGCTTTTCCTCTGAGGTCAGGAACACTACAGGGATATCCTATTTCACCACCGTTGTTTAACATAGTGTTGGAAGTCCTAGCCTCTGCAATCAGACAACAAAATGATAGTTATTTTAAAATACATGTGAAGAAATAATGTTTATTTTACTTAGTTTAGTATGCAACTAAAAACAATACTGAAAATGTTGATAAATATCAACACCTTTGCAGGTTATGAATGATTCCTCATGGAATTCGTTGATCAAACTATGCCAATATCAACCCTGCAATAGGAACTATAAATTCAAGCTAAAGTAAACACCATGGCTTCTAAATTTTTCCAACACTCTGACTGTGCAGTCCAAAATCAGTCAAACATAAGGACTGTAAATTAAATTAAATTTCTGATATATCAACACATGCTTCATTTTGTCCTAAAGATCTTGTAATAAAATAAAGAAGTTTTATTCCCACACGTCATCATTTATGAAACGTTTTCCATAGTATGTATTTCTATTTCATGGTAGCAGAGAAAGAGTAAAAAGGAATAGATCTTTCATCAACTTTTAATTGATCTGAGTGAGCTTTTACCCCTTGATATTTTTTATGTTTATACTCCAGCAACTTTAATTGCCTTGTGTTTTGGGGAGAAACCAAACTTCATCTATCTTCCTATTACTTCAGAGCTGCCTTGAAATTAGCTACTTTTCTAAACCTTACACTTGATTCTCCGTAGTTTATAAAACCTTTATTTTGACAGTTGATTATAATGAATATGTGCCACTCAGAGTTTCTGATATGAAGTTTCACTATGTTTGTATTTTTAATTAAATATTCTCTTTCCCTTTCCCTCCCAACCTCACACATCAGTAAGAAAGTTATTTTATATTTTAGTAATATTTTATATTTTTATAACTAATCTGATTAAAGAGTTATCTGTTAACATGACAGAGATTGTTGATGTTTACTTACAACTCTTCTCCTTTCATTTGATAGCTATAAGAGTGCTGGAATAAAAATTACATTGCTTGTCCTCACTTTCATATATGTATAGCTATGTGACTAGCTTATGGCCAACTTTGATATGTACAATTGTGAAATGTGTCATTTAAAGGGGAGAGGCTGGAACTTTTGTTTCCCTTTTCTACTTCCTGTTGTTTAAAAGTCAGATGTGAGACCATGTAGACCATGTAGTAGTAGACCATGAAATAACCTTGGGCATAATAAGACAGAAGAAGCCTGTGTCTCTGAAACTTTGGACTGTAATATATACTCTGGAATGATTACTTCCAGATCTTTAGAATGTGCTAAAAAAACAAACGTATCTTTTTCAAACCACTGTTATTTTACTTCATTTTTTGTTACCAACCAAATTCCATTTTTAGCAACTTTATTATTATTATTATTATATAATTAATATATGTAGTAATTCACCAATTTAAAATATACAATTCAATGGTTTTGAGTGTATTCAAGATGTGTGCAACTATCACCACAGTCAAATTTATAACATTTCATTACCTCAAAAAGAAATACCATACTCTTTAGTTATTACCCTGCGATGCACCCATCCCACCTCACTCTAGCCCTAAGGAAAAAATAATCTACTTTCTCTATATGTGGTCTTCTGTGACTGGCTACTTTGAGTTACCATAATGTTTTCAAGGTTCATCCATCTTGTAACACATATCAGTAGTTCATTCCCTTATATGGCCAAATAATATTCTAATGTGTGGATTTCTTACATTCTATTTATCCATTCATTCATTGTTGGGATTTGGGTTATTTCTACCTTTTGGATATTATGCACAATATCTATATATTTTAAAAATATTTGTGGGAATTATGTGTAAACATATGTTTTCATTTCTCTTGAGAATATACCTAGAATGAATTACTGTATCAAACTCTATGTTATTTGAGGAACTGTCAGACTTATACTGTTTTCCCAAATGGATGCACCATTTTACATTCTCACTAGCACTGTATGAGACAATTTCCTAATTCTCCACATTCTTGCCAACATTTGTTGTTACTTGGCTTTTTTATCCTAGTCATACTAGTGAGCATGAAGTAGTATCTCATAGTGATTTGGATTTGCATTTCCCTAATGACTAATGTTATTATTAGCCATTTGTATATTTTTCCTTGGATAGCTGTCTTTTCAGATCCTTTGCTTATTTTTTAATTGAGGTTTTTTATGATTGATAGATTTCAGATAAAAGTCCTTTTAGATGCATGGTTTGCAAATATTTTATTGCATTCTGTAGGTTGTTCGCTTTCTTGATGATGTTCTTTCAGGTACAAAAATAAGTTTGCTAAAGTCAAATTTATCTATTTTTTCTTTTGCTGCTTGTGCTTTTCATGTCAAAATTATTTATCCCTCTGTTTCCTTCTAAGAATCTTACAGCTTTAGTTTTTACATTTACAACTTTGATCTATTTTGAGTTAATTTTGGTACGTGATGTGAGGGAAGAGTCCAACTTCAGTCTTTTGCATGTAACTATCCAACTGTCCCAGCACAATTTGTTGAAAAAAAAATGCCCTTTCTCCAGAAAGTTTCTTAATACCATTGTCAAAATCAGTTGATCATTGATGTACAGATTCATTTCTGGATTCTCAATTCTATTCCATTGATATAAATGCATATTCTTGCACTAATAATGCACTGTCTCGATTGCCATTTTTTTCTAGTAAATCTTGACATCAAGAAGAGTGAATAATAATTTCTTCTTTTTCTAGATTATTTGGCCATTTTGGGTCTTTTGCCATCTCAACATGAGTTTTAGAATCATCTTGGCAATACTCTCTGATAGAGATTGTACTAAATTTGTGGATTAGTTTGCAGAGTATTGCCATCTTAACAATGTTAAGCCATCCATTCATAAATGTGGGATATTTTTCCATGTATTTAGAACTTTAATTTCCTTCAAAAATATTTGAAAGTTTCTGAGTATACTTTTACACTTCTTTGCTAAATTTATTTTTGACGATTTTAATCTTTATGATACTCTTATAAACATCATTTTAAAAAATTCATTTTTGGAAGTGCCTGGTAGCTCAGTCAGTTAAGCATCTGACTTCAGCTCAGGTCATGGTCTCATGGTTCATGAGTTCAAGCCCTGCATCAGTCTCTGTATAGACAGCTTAGATCCTAAATCATGCTTCAGATTCTGTGTGTCTCCCTCTCTCTCTGCCCTTTCCCTGCTCTCTCTCTCTCAAAAATAAGTAAAAATTAAAAAGTTAAAAAAATAAAATTTATTATTGGACTGTTCATTGCATATATATAATAATACAACTGATTTTTGTGCTTTGATCTGTATCCTGCAACGTTACTAAACTCATTTATTATTTATAACAGATTTTTAGTAAATTTCTTAGGATTCTATCTATATAGTTGTCATCTACAAGTAGAGTTAGTTAATCTTCTGCTTTTCCAATCTGGATTTCTTTTATTTCTTTCTTTTGTCTAATTTCCTTGGATAAAATCTTCATTAGATTGTGAATAAAAGTGGGAGAAATAAAGACATTCTAAATTTGTTCCTGATTTCAGTAGGAAAATACTTCTTCTTTTACCATGATATTACCTGTGGATTTTTGTAGATGCCTTCTATCAGATTGACGCAGCTCCCTTATATTTCCAGCTTAAGTGTTTGTTTTTTGTCATGAATAGATGTTGGATTTTGTCAAGTGCTTTTTCTGCATCTATGGAAATGATCATGTTATTTTAAAATTTTTTCTTCTATTGATATAATGTATTGAATTAATTTATTTTTGAATGCTAACCAACCTTGGATTTCTGGGATAAATTCCACTTGAACATGGTATATAATGTTTTTATATGTTCCTGGGTTTAGTTTGCTAGAATGTTGTTGAAGATTTTTACATTTATATTCATAAGAGACATTGGTCTATAGTCTTCTTTTCTTGTGATATTTTTGCCTGGTTTTGGTATAGGAGTAATAATGGAGTCATAAAATATTTTGAAAAATGATCTTTCATGTCCTACTTTTTGGAAGGGCTTTTGAAGATTTTTAAAAAATGTTTGGTAGAATTCAACAACGAAATCATTTGGATTTGGAATTTTCTTTGTGGTAATTAAAAAAATTTTTTTTCTAATGGTTATTCATTTTTGAGAGACAGAGAGAGACGCACAGTGTTAGTGGAAGAGGGGCAGAGAGAGGGAGACACAGAATCCAAAGCAGGCTCCAGGCTCTTAAGTATCAGTACAGAGCCCAATGAGGGGCTCCAACTCACAAACCACGAGATCATGACCTGAGCGGAACTGGGACACTTAACCAACTGAGCCACCAAGCGCCCCTCTTTGTGGGTAATTTTTTATAGAGTTTTTCAGAATGTATTTTTCTTCTTGAGTCAGAGTTGGTAGTTTACATTTTTCTAAAACTTTGTCCATTTCATCTAAGTTATCTAATTCATTGGCATACAATTGTTTATAGTTTTTCCTTATAATCTTTTTTTATTTCTGTAGGGTTGGTAGTAGTATCCTTTATTGAATTTCTGAATCTAGTAATTTAACTAGTCTCCCTTTTTTTTCTTGGCAACTATGCTTAAAATTTTGTCAATTTTGTCAAAGAACTAGCTTTTGGTTTTATTGATTTTTCTGTATTCAAACTCAGTTCTAACTATTAGAGACAATCAACTTTAATTAAATTATTTGTAATTCCAAGAGCCATACTCAGAGCAAAAGTTGATGTCTTGTGATAAATCTCCACAAAGAATCATTTTTATTCTTAATGGATTGGGCATTGTCTATCAAATGCTCCAGGCTCTAAAATTTGTTTCCCTTTCACTCAGATTCATTTGTTATTTAAAGAAATAATACTACTTTTCTGTGAAGATAATGTACATAAAGCTTGTAAATAACCCAAGACAGTAGTTCCTACACAAATAGTTTTCCTCTTCTTCCATTGAGAGGTTTATTCTTTTTTAAAAAAAATTAATTAAGGTTTTCTTTCAGGGTCTTTTTTTTTTAAATAGTGTAGTTAATTGTCAAATTGGTTTCCATACAACACCCAGTGCTCATTCCAACAGAGATTGAAAGTAAAGAAGGATCAGTGTGATGAGTCCAGCAATTATTTATTCTCATCTAGCTCAGGAAGACCATTTTAATTTTGAAGGAGTAAGGCTAAATAATTTTGACTTGGTTTATTTAAAAATACAAAATTTTAATTTTTATCCTAAGTCTTACTGTTAAACTTATCTTCTAAAGGAAACTTTGCTCAAAAAATGAGCTAAGAAACCATAAGTGAAGTAGATGGTTAAAGCTATGGCCAGATATGGGTTTGATGGAAAAAGAAATCCACTGCTAACTCAGTGTAATTTATTGGAAAATTTTACTTGTTCAGTCCATAATAGTGAAGATAAGAAAAATTTTTTGAGGAGGGGAGCCTTTCAGGACCTATGACTAGAAAGTTATTTTAACTAAAAAGATGGGTTTCTGGGGAGCCTGGATGGCTCAGTCGGCTGAGCACCGACTTCGGCTCATGTCATGATCTTGCAGTTCATTAGTTCAAGCCACGTGTCAGGCTCTGTGCTGACAGCTCAGAGCCTGGAGCCTGCTTTGGATTTCTGCTCCTCCCTCACTCATGCTCTGTCTCTCTTTCTCTCTCTCACTCTCTCTTTCAAAAATAAAGAAACATTAAAAATTATTTTAAAATTTTTTAATATTTTATTTATTTTTGATACAGAGAGAGACAGAGCATGAGAGTGGGAGGAACAGAGAGAGAAGGAGACACAGAATTGGAAGCAGGCTCTGAGCCAGCTGTCAGCACAGAGCCTGATGCAGGGCTTGAACCCACAAACATGAGATCTGACCTGAGCTGAAGTCAGAGGCTTAACTGACTGAGCCACTCAGGCACCCCTAAAATTATTTTTAAAAGTTGGGTTTCAAACCATTTTCGTCTCATTCATCTAGAGCAAGGGTCTACAAATTTTGTCTTAAAAAGGTCAGGAGGTAAATAGAATTTACAGGCCATACAGTGAACATAAATGATGTTAGCAGTATGAAAAGTGGTGTCCAAAAAGCTGAAATATTACTGAATATTTCCATTTGAGACAACCAGTCTCATTGGAACTCTACCGCCACTACTCCTCTATCAACCTCCTTCCAACCCCATGTACTGTGAATTTTATCACCAGAATAAAAAAAAACAAATAAGCAACAACAACAAATTTTCACAAACATGTTTAATTAAAAACATTACAAAATAATGAAGAACTAGCTTCCTAGAGGGGGGATAAGCAGCCTGGAAAAGAAAGTCCCTTTTTCTTCTGGTATTGGAGGTCCTCACATTTAGGTCAGCTGTCTGCTCACTCTAACTGATTTTTGCTAACATTCAAGAAACATACTCAGACCTCTAATATAGTCTTTATATTTATGGGGAAAACATGTTTGTAAAAGAACCACATGAGATCTCTGATACAAAGAAAACCTGAGAAAACCTACCTCACAAAATACCTCACAAAAGGCCATCAGTCTTAGAAGGACAACCCCTGAAGAGGTTGGGGCAAGATGACAGAGAAGTAGAGAGCTCTGTAATTTTCACCCGCCCACATCTATCAAACTAAGAAGCACTGAAGCCACAATACTCTGATTCGCAAGCGTCTGGGAGGAAAAGCGTCTGTCCACTAAGAAGACAGCCTCATATGTGCATGAGTGCGAACTGGGGAAGATAAAAATGGACCGGGACCCAGAGGCTCAGAGGGGAGGGAGCCGCCTCTACAGAGAGCCATGGACAACTGCGCAGAGCCACGGAGAGACAGGAGAAGAGAAAGAGAGGCTGAAAATGCTCATAAAGCTGTCTCTAGAGAAGAGAAAAACTTCAGCCTGGGACTGAGAGGGATCCTATCATCCCATCTGTAACTGCAGGGTGCAGGGAGAGAGATCCTTTCTCTCTAGCTGGGGTGCATTCCTTGGGCTAGGTGCCTCGATCCAGGTGGCACCAGGAGAAACTACTCCCCTACTCTCTCTACTGGACCCCCAGCTAGGAAGCTGCCTGGCCTGCTGCCCAGCCTGTAGGGGTACATTTCGGGTAGTATCATTAAAGTGAATGTACTAGGATATGGAAAAGAGGCGGGGGTTGGAAAATATAATTTGGCCCGCCCGTGGCACAGGGAGAGCAGACCCAAGAGAGTGGGTTGCAATGCTTGGTTTGAGAAGGGACTGGAGTGCCACCATTCTTCTCCCCACAACCACCAAGGCAGGGCTTTGGGGAGTAGCCTGGGGGACCTGCAGTGGAGGTGAGACATACCTACATCAAACCAGGCCCATCCCCACTGGGGAGCTGCATTTTTTTCCCCCAGAGACCAGGCAAGACCAACAATGATGTATTGCCATTATTAGATTGATTCTTGTTATCCAGATATATTTTCTGTTGTCTCATTCTTATCTCTCCCCTCCACTGGACTGGGCCTTAGGGACATTGGTTTGCCTAAACAGTCATACTTAATCCATTCTCTTGATGCTATCTTCCTTTCTCTCCTCTATCTGGTATAATCAGACCATATAGTTCCTTTGGGTAACATTATCTTTGTTTTTTTTTTTTTTCTCCTCACCTCTTACCATATTCTCCTCTTTCTCCCTGTGAATTGAGCCTTTTAGTCTCTCTGCCTGGTCAACATTTAATTTCACTTCCTCCACAGCCCTGTCATTCTCTCTTTGTATATGCTCATCAAACAGCATTGCCTCATGCCTACTCTTTATTTGTAGCTGGGATTTCTGGTTTTATGCTTTTAGATTGCCCTTTATCTTTTGTTGTTTGTGTTCCTCCCCTTTTTTCTCTTCCTTTCTTTTTTTTCTTTCCCCTTTTGTTTTGCTTGTTTGTTTGATTATTGTGTGCGTTTGCATGCTTTTGTTCCCTGTGTGTTTGTCTGTTTTTCTTTTCAAGACTACCTCAAGAAATAAGCCAAATTACACATGGTGGAGAGTACCAGATATCACTGAGTAGGGAAATAAAATAACCAAAGGCACAGCAAAAGAAACCGAGAGACACCATTAAAAGAACACTTCTTGAATGGACAGGCCCTGGACAGTCAATGAACCTCCATTAACATAGCAATACTCACAGGTGCAGAGTGCATAACAAGCTTTTAAAATTGACAAGAGACAGAAAGCTAGCCAGAATGATGAAACAGAAGAACTTTCCTCTATAGAAATTCCAGGAATAAGTCACAGTTACGGAATTGTGCAAAAACAAATATAAGCAAAATAATGGAGCAAAAATTTACAATTGTCATAAAATTAATTGCTGGGCTTGAAAAAAGCTTGGAATACATCAGAGACATTATTGATACAAAGACTAGTGATCTTAAAAATAGCTGTGATGAGTTTTAAAATATTACAAATGAGGTGCATAATAAAATGGAGGATTGAAGAAGCAGAAAGGAGAATGGGTGAATTAAAAGACAATTATAGAAAAAGAAGAAGCTGAGGAAAAGAGAGAGAAATTGATCCAAGAACATGAAAGCAAAATTCGAGAACTGAGTATTAAAATCAAACGGAACAATATTCGTATCATAGAAATTACAGAAAAATAAAGAGAAAAAGGTCCTGAAAGGATGCTTGATCAAATTATTGTCAACAACTTCTCCAATCTGGGGAAGGAAATAGACATTGAAATCCAAGAGGCACAGAAAAGTCCCCTCAGATGTAATTGAATAGAATTTTGGCATAATATATCAGAGTGAAAGTGGCAAAATATAAGGATAAAGAGAGAATTCTGAAATCAGCTAGAAATAAAAGGGTCCTAATATACAAAGGGAGACCTTTCAGAGTAGTAGTAGACCTATCTACTGAATTTTACAGGCCAAAAAGGCATGACAGGAAATCTTCAATGTGATGGACAGAAAAAAATGCATTGAAGAATCCTTTATCCAACAAACCTGTCATTCAGAATAGAAAGAGAGATAAAAGTTTTCGAAAGAATTTATCACCACCAAACTAGTTTTACAACAAATCCTAAGAGGGACTCTATGAGGGAAATGTTGCAAGGAATACAAGGTATCAGAGACACCACTACAAGCATGAATCCTACAGAGAACACAATGAATCTAAACTCATATTTTTCAATAACACTGAATATAAGTGGACTAAATGGTCTAATCAAAAGACATATGGTAGCAGAATGAATAAAACATTCCATCAAATTGCTGTTACAAGAGACTCACTTTATTATTTTATTTTTTTAAATTGTTCTAATGTTTTATTGATTTGAGAGAGAGAGAGGGAGAGAGAGAGCAAGAGGCAGAGTGATCAGGGGAGGGTCAGAGAGAGAGGGAGACACAGAATCTGAAGACAAGCTCCAGGCTCTGAGCTGTCAGCACAGAGCCCGATGTGAGGTTTGAACCCACAAACTACGAAATAATGACCTGAACTGAAACCGGACACTCAACCAACTGAGCCACCCAGGTGTCTCAAGAGACTCATTTTAGACCTGAAGTCACCTTACCTGAAGCACCTTCAGATTGAAAGTAAGGGGGTGGAGAAATATCTATCATGCAACTGGAAATCAAAAGAAAGCTGGAGTAGCCTTACTTAAAGCAGACAAACTGGACTTTAAAGTAAAGGCAGTAACAAAAGATGAAGAAGGGTATTATATAATAATTACAGGGTCTCTCCATCATGAAGAGCTAACAATTATAAACATCTGTGCACCAAATTCGGAAGCACCCAAATATATAAAACAGTTAATCACAAACAGAAACAATCTTATTGATAAGAATGTGCTAATTTCAGGGGACTTTAGTACTCCACTTACAGCACTGTATATATCAACCAGACAGAAAATCACTAAAGAAACAATGCACCTGAATGACACATTGGAACAGATGGAATTGACAGATATATTTAGAACTCTACATCTTGAAGTTATGGATTCAAGAAACAAGAAAAAGCACAAATTCTATGAGACCAGTGCTCTCATCCCTGAGCTATGGAGCCAAAAAAACACAAATTCTAAATCTAACAGAGCATCTACAGGAACCAGAGGGGGAGCATCAAGAGTACCAAAAACCTAGAAAAAGAGAAATAATAAAGAGCAGGGCAGAAATAGTACAAAAAAAAAAAACAGTTGAACAGATCTATGAAACCAACAGCTGGTTTTTTGAAAAAAAAAATAAAATTGATGAACCTCTAGTCAGGCTTCTCATAAAGAAAAGAGAGAACACCCAAATAGACAAAATTACAAATGAAAATGGATACATTGCAATCAATCCCTCAGAAATACTATGGAATTTATATACATAGAAATGTATATTCCCTATTACATAGGGAATACTATGAAAAATTATATGCCAACAAACAGGACAGCCTAGAAGAAATGGACAAATTCCTAAACATACAAGCATTACCAAAATTTAAACAGGAAGAGAGAAAATCTGAACAGACCCATAACCAGTGAAGAAATAGAATCAATTATCAAAAATCTCCCAATGAATAAGAGTCCTGTGCCAGATGGCTTAACTGGGAAATTCTACCAGACATTTAAAGCAGAATTAAGACCCACTCTTCTCAAGCTATTTCAAAAAGTAGAAATAGAAGGAAAACTTCTGGACTCAACCAATGAGCCAGCATCCTATTGATTCCCAAACCAGATGGAGACCCAACAAAAAAAGGAGAACTACAGGCCAATATCCTTAATGAATACATATGCAAAAATACTCAACAATATAGTAGCAAATCGAATTAAACAACATTATAAAGAATTATCCACCATGATCAAGTGGGATTCATTCCAGTGTTACAGGTTTGGTTCAATATTCACAAATCCATCAATGTGATACATCACATTAACAAAAGAAAACATAAAAACTGTATGATCCTGTTGATAGATGCAAAATAGCATTTGACAAAATATAGTATCCTCTCTTAATAAAAAAAACCCTCGAGAAAGTTGGGATAGAAAGAACTTACTTAAATGTCATAAAAGCAATTTATGAAAAGCCCACAGCTAATATCATCCTCCATGGGAAAAAACTGAGAGAGCTTTCCCCCTGAGATCAGGAATATACAGGGATGTCCACTCTCACCACTGTTGTTTAACAAAGTGCTGGAAGTCCTAGTATAAGCCATCAGAAAACAAAAGGAAATAAAACGCATCAATATTGGCAAAGATGATGTCAAACTTTCACTTTTTTGAGATGATATGATACTCTACATGGAAAACCTGACCAACTCCACCAGAAGCCTAATAGAACTGATCCATGAATTCAGCAAAGTCACAGGGTAAAAAAATCAATGTACAGAAATCGGTTGCATTTTTATACACCAATAATGAAGCAACAGAGAGAGAAATCAAGAAGCTGATCCCATTCAGGACTGAATGAAAAACCATACAATACCTAGGAATAAACTTAACCAAAGATGTAAAGATCTGTACTGTGAAAACTATAGAAAACTTATGAAGGAAATTGAAGAAGACACAAAGAAATGAAAAAACATTCCATGCTCATGGATCAGAAGAATAAACATTGTTAAAATGTCATTATTACCCAGAGCAATCTACACATTCAATGCAACCCAAATCAAAATTGCACCAACATTCTTCTCAAAGCTAGGACAGACTATCCTAAAATCCATATGAAACCACAAAAAAACCCCAAATAGCCAAAGTAATATTGAAGAAGGAAACCAAAACTGGAGGCATCACAATCCCAGGCATTAGCTTCTACTACAAAGCTGTCATCCTCAAGATAGTATGGTATTGGCACAAAACATACACATAGACCAATGGAATGGAATAGAGAACCCAGAACTGGGCCCAAAAATGTACGGCCAATTAATTCTTGACAAAGCAGGAAAGAGTCTCCAATGGAAAAAAGACAGCCTCTTTAGCAGGTGGTGCTGGGAGAAGTGAACAGCAACACGCAAAGAAAATGAAACTAGACCACTTTCTTACACCATACACAAACATAAACTCAAAATAGATAAAGGACCTGAATGTGAGACAGGGAACAATCAAAACCCTAGAGGAAAGAGCAGTAAACAACATCCTTGACCTTAACTGCAGCAATTTCCTACTCAACATATCCCCAAAGGCAAAGGAATCAAGAGCAAAAATGAACTATTGAGATCTCATCAAGATAAATTTTGCACGGCAAAGGAAACAATCAATAAAACTAATATGCAACTGACAGAATGGGAAACAATAGTTGCAAATGTCATATCAAATTAAGGGCTAGTGTCCAAAATCTATAAGGAATTCACCAAACTCCACACCTGAAAAACAAATAATCCAGTGAAGAAATGGGCAGAAAACATGAATAGACACTTTTTCAAAGAGGGCATCCAGATGGCCAACAAACACATGAAGTGGTGCTCAGCATCACTCATCATCAGGGAATTATAAATCAAAACCACACTGAGATACCACACTGGTCAGAGTGGCTAAAATGAGCAAATCAGGAGACTATAGATGCTGGTGAGGATGTGGAGAAATGGGCACCCTCCTATACTGTTGTTATCAATGTAAACTAGTGCAGTTGCTCTGGAAAACAGTGTGGCAGTTCCTTAAAAATTTAACAATAGAACTCCCCTATGACCCAGCAATAGCACTGCTAAGGATCTACCCAAGGGATACAGACGTGCTGATGCATAGGGGCACCTGTAACCCAATGTTCATAGCAGCACTTTCAACAATAGTCAAATCATAGAAAGAGCCTAAATGTTAATCAACAGATGAACAGATCAAGAAGATGTGGTTTATCCATACAATGGAATGCTACATGGCAATGGGAAAGAATGAAATCTGGCCTTTCGTGCCAACGCAGATGGACCTCGAGGGTGTCATGTACGTGAAATAAGTCAGGCAGACAGAGAAGGACATATAACATATGTTTTCAATCATAAGTATAACAGGAGAAATTTAACAGAGGGCCATGGGGGCGGGGAATAGGGGGAAAATATCTAGGGAGAAGGAGGGAGGAAAATCATGAAGGACCCTTGAATACTGATAACAAACTGAGGGGTGAAGGGGGAGGGGGAAGGGGAAGGGGGATAATGGGCCTGGAAGAAGGCACTTGTGGAGATGAGCACTGGGTGTTATATGGAAACCAACTTGACAATAAACTATAAAAAATAAGAATAAAAAAATAAATAATATGGATCTTCTAAAATAAAAAATTAAAAAATTAAAATTTTAAAAATGAAAAAATAAGGAAGAAAACCCCTGGCATAAAAAAAAAGACAGCAATAAAGCAAACTTAAAAATTAGTGTTAAATAAAAACGTCTATGGGGATCCAGGAAAATCTTTATTATTCTCAGACCAATTAAAAAAATAGAGCAGCTCAAACTAAGACTAAATAAAATCAATATATAAAAATCAATTGCATTTCCACATACTAGCAAAAATCAGATTGAGGTAATACACACACACACACACACACACACACACATATAATCCAAAAATAAAATAATAGTGATAAACCTAACAAAAGATTTACAAAGTCCCTACATTTAAAATAAGAAAAACCATACCTGAAAGAAATTAAAGAAGAATTAAAGCAGTGGTTCCCAATCAATTTTGTACTCACAGGGACGTTTGGAAATGTCTAGACTTGTTTGGTTGTCAATCGGAGGAAGCAGGTTTTTCTACTGGAATCTAGTTAGTAGAGCCCATGGATGCTGCTAAACATTCTATAATGCTCAGAACAGCTCTCTATAGCAATGAATTATGTGGTCCAAAATGTCAATGTGTAAGGTTAAGAAACCCACACTAGTAGTATGCCAATTATCCGAGTCAATGTAGTCTCAGTCAAATTCTCAGAATTTGTTTAGACACACACACACACACACACACACAGAGCCAAGTTGATTCTAAAATTTACATGGAGAGGTCTTAACATAGCCAAAATGTGTGTGGAAAAGAACTCGGTTTACTAACACTATTTGATTTTGAGACTTATAAAGCTACAATGGTCAAGACAGTGTGGTATTGACCTCAACATAGCCAAGTAGATCACTGGAACAGAACAGGGAGTCCAGAATATTGGAGCCTCATACATATGAACAGTTGATTTTAGGCAAGGATATAAAGACATTCAATGAGTCTTTTTGACAAATCGTGCTAGAATAATTGGATATAGGTGGATGGAGAAAATGAACTTCCATTTATATTTCACAACATCTGCAAAACTTACTTCAAACTGTATCATAAGTCTCAATGTAATACTTAAAAACAGAAAACTTCCAGAAGAAAAGACAAAGAAAAATAGTTGTGACCTATTATTAGGCAAAGGTCTCTTAGATATACTACCAAATAAATAACTCATAAAAGAAAAAAAATAAATTGGAACTCATCAAAATTTAAAACTTACTTTTTCTGAAAGACTGTTAAGAGAATGAAAAGGCAAGCCATGGACAGGGAGAAAAAGTTATAAGACACATGCTGATAATGGATTTGTATGTGAATCATACAAGTATGTAAAGAATTCGGAATACACAGTAAAAAACAAGCCAATTAAAAATGGACAGAAGATTTAAACAGACCCTTTTTAATGAGAAGAAACAGATGGCAACAAAACACATGGGGAAATGCTCAACATCATTAACCACTAAGGAAATGCAAATTAAAACCAAAGGAAGATATCACCACATAAGTATTAGAATGGCTAAAATTAGACAAACTGACCATACCAAGTGTTGGAGAATATATGGAGAACTAGTACTTTTTTTTTTATAATAGTTTATTGTCAAATTGGTTTCCATATAACACCCAGTGCTTCTCCCCACAAGTGCCCCCCACCATGACCATCCCCCCTCCCTCCCTTCCCCTCCCCCTTCAGTCCATGGTTCGTCTCCAGTATTCAGTAGTCTCCCTTGATCTGTGTCCCTCACTCTTCCCCGCTCTCTTTCCCCCTTCCTCTCCCCATGGTCCCCTGCCAGGTCTCTCCTGTTAGACCTATGAATGCAAACATATGGTATCTATCCTTCTCTGCCTGACTTATTTCACTTAGCATGACACCCTCAAGGTCCATCCACTTTTCTACAAATGGCCATATGTCATTCTTTCTCATTGTCATATAATACTCCCAAGGGATAAAGAAGTGCTGATGCATAGGAGCACATGTACCCCAATGTTCATAGCGGCACTTTCTACAATAGCCAAATCATGGAAAGAGCCTAAATGTCCATCAACTGATGAATGGATCAAAAGAACTAGTACTTTCAACTGGCAAAATGCACAAGTGGTAAAGTGTAAATGGTAAAATCAGTTTGGAAAAATAGTTTGCCAATTTCCTTGAAAGTTAAACATATTCTGAGGTACCTGAGAATATGACTCTTGATTTCAGCTCTGATCGTAATCTCACAGTTTGTGAGTTTGAGCTCTGCATTGGGCTGACAGTGTTGAGCTTCAGATTATCTCTTTTTCTTTCTCTCTCTCTGCCCCTCCCCTGCTCTCACCTTCTCTCTCAAAAAGTATAGATAAGCATAAAAAAAAGCTAAGCATATACCACCATCCAGCTATTTCACTCTTAGATACTTACCCTTGAAAAATGAATGCATATATTTGTCAAAAACTTGCACATGGATGTTCATAGCAGCTTTATATACAGGAGCCAAGAAGTGGAAACAATCCAGTGTCTGTCAAGAAGTGAATGGATAGACAAATTATGGCTATCCATAACAATGAAATGGCACTCAGCAATAAAATTAAGTGAAGTGTTAAAACATGAAACAACACGAATGAACCTCAAAAATAATTATACTGTGTAAAAGAACTTAGAGGAGGTGTTAAGGTGGCAGAGCAGCATGGAGATCCTCAGCTTGTCTTGTCTCTGAAATGCAGCTAGATCAGCACCAACCCATTTTGCACACCTAAGATATTGATAATCTGCATAATTTGAGCCACAGAACTCAACAGGTACAAGTGCATAGAGATGAACGGGGGAAGAGAAAAGCCATGGAGGGTAGGGAGCCTTTTTTGCAGAGAGAGGACAGAGAAATAGGGAGAGTGCTGTGGATTAAGAGAGTGCAGGAAAATACTCCATCAAAAGTGGTTGAAGAGAAAGAGATAGAAAGACTAAAAATACTCACACGGGACTGAACAAGAAATCTGTCCACTGACAAAAAGAACGGTGAAGATTTCAATACCATCAGGTTTCTATAAACAGTGAAGTGCAGAGGCTAAAGTTCCAGAACTCAGTGGCTGGTAATACTCTGGTGGAGAAGTAGGATGAATCTCCAGGAGCAGACAGTGTGGTGTGAGTGATCTGTGTGCTACATGGGGAGAAACAGTTCTCCTTTTTGGAAAGCATTTGGTAGAGGCCATACAGCATCCCCACAGGGAAAGGTCCCAGTGGATCCCAGAGAGCAGCCACATATTCTGGTATTGGGAGAAAGATGCTAGAGTGCAGTGAAACCTGGCACCAGCTGTATATTGTGGTTTGCCATAATCTCTGAACCTCTGCCACTGTGTGATTGCATGAATGTTTTCTGGGGCAAGCTGGCACCCAGCCATTGCTCAGTGAGACGCTCCTCCAGAGAGGTTGTGTGGGCCCAAGCCACAGGGATCTCTGAAGTGTGGGGTTTTGAAACAACCCCACCTGAGATAAAAATTTGAAGGGAAGTGCCGCTTGGCAGGTGATGGCTTGGACATGGACAGGGAAGAGGCTGCGAGTGGATGGAGGGTTACTTGATCATGGGTTGGTGAGATTGCAAAGTTCCTGTGTCAGAGACTAGCGAGCTAGATGAAGTAATTACCACCTCTTCCCTGCATGTACATTCCGGCACAAGTTCACCCCAGGAAGCTAAACAGTGCCACCCAGTGGAGAATGAAACTTACACCAAGCCCCACCCAACTGTCTCCTCCAAGTACATACTCTAGAAGACCAACACAAGTCCCTACTACACCTTCTTAGTATATGGACTATAGAATGCTTCATAGTTTTAGTTTTAGGGAAAACTGGATGTAACTTCATTCAGGTTTCATTCTGTTTACTGGTTCACTTATTAGTTCATTTATTTGGAGAGGTTCTGTTTTTGTTTAAATTGTTTTTCCCCTTTCTTTTCTTTTTCTTGTATACAGAAAGAGAAAATTTATATTTTCTTGTCTTTTTTATTGTTAAAAATGTTTCTATTTTTATTTTTAAAATATTTAATTCTTTCATTTTTTCTATTTTATTATATAATTTTTTAATTTTTAAGTTTTTTCTTATCTTTTTTCTTTTCTTGTTTTTCTTTCCCTTTTTTCTCTATTCTATAAAGATTCTTTCAACAAGCAGACCAAAACACACCTAGGATCTAGCTTCCTTTATTTGATTTTTTGTTTTAAATTTTTAATATTTTAACTTTATTATTTTTCTTCCTCTATGATGAAAAGAATGAAGGAATTTACCCCAAAAGAAAGAACAGGAAACATTACAGCAAGGGGTTTAATCAATATAGGGATAAGCAAGATTCTGAGCTAGAATTTAGAACCATAATAAAAATACCAGCTGGGGTCAAAAGAAGCATAGAATTCCTTTCTATGGAGATAAAAGAAGTATAATCCAGCCAGGACAATATTAAAAATGCTATAACCAAGATGCAATCTCAAATAGATGCCACGATTGCAAGGATGGATGAAGCAGAGCAGTGAATGAATAATATATGGCAAATAATGAAGCAGAAAAAAAAGACGCATACAAAGGGAAAAAAGCATTACTTAGGAAACTCAGTTACTTATTAAAAAGGAATAACATCTAAATCATAGGAGTTCCAGAAGATGAAGAAAGAGAAAAGGGGCAGAAAGTTTATGTGAGCAAATTATAGCAGTAAACTTTCCTAATCTGAGGAGGGATACAGATATCAAAATCCAAGAATCACAGAGAACTCCTATTTGATTCAGCAAAAACTCACTATCACCAAGGCACATCATAGTCAAATTCACAAAATTCACAGACAAGGAAGGAATTATAAAGGTAGCAAGGAAATAAAAGTGTTTAATCTATAAGGGAGAACAGATTAGACTTGCAGCAGACTTATCCACAGAAATTTGACAGTCCAGAAAGAAGTGGCAGGATATATTCAATGTGCTGCATCAAAAAATATGGAGCCAAGAATTCTTTATCCAGCAAGGCTGTCATTCAAACGAGGAGAGATAAAGAATTTTTCAGACAAACAAAAACTCAAGGAGTTCATGACCATTAAACCAGGCTTGAAAGAAATATTAAAGGAGACTCTTTAAGTGGTGACAAGATGAAACAAAACAAAGACCAAGAATAACGGAGACTAGAAAGGAACAGAGACCATCAAAAGAAACACCAACTGTACACCACAATTGAAAAAAATTCATATCATTCAGAACTCACACTAAACGTCAATGGACTAAATGCTCCAATCAAAAGACAGGGTATCAGAATGAATACGGAAACAAGACCCATCTATATGCTGCTTATGAAAGACCCATTTTAACCTGAAAACATCTGCAGATTGAAAATAAGGGGATGGAAAACCATCTATCATGCTAATGGTGATCAAAGGAAAGCTGGAATAGCCATACTTACATCAGATAAACTAGATTTTAATATAAAGACAGTAACAAGAGATGAAGAAAGGCATAGTATCATAATTAAGGAGTCTATCCACAAAGATCTAACAATTTTAAATATTTACTCTCCCAACTTGAAAGCACCCAAATATATAAATCAGTTAATCAAAAACATAAAATAATCATTCATAATAATATCATAATAGTAGCAGACTTCAACCCTCCCCCCCCTTACAGCAATAGACAGATTATCTAAACAGAAAATCAACATAGAAACAATAGCTTTGAATGACACACGTTTCTGGATAGACTTAACAGATATATTCAGAGCAATTCATCCTAAAGCAGCAGAATACACATTCTTCTCGAGTGCACATGGAACATTATTCAGAATAGATCACATACTGGAACACAAATCGGCACTCAACAAGTACAAAAAGATTGAGATCAGACCTTGCATATTTTCAGGCTATGAAAATCGCTATGAAACTCAATGTCAACCACAAGAAAAATTTGGAAAGACCACGATTACTTGGACACTAAAGAATATCCTACTAAAAAATGAATGGGTTTACCAAGAAATTAAAGAGGAAATTTAAAAAGTACATGAAAGTCAATGAAAATGAAAACATGACAGCTCAAAGCCTCTGGTATTCAGCAAAGACAGTCATAATAGAGAAGTATATAGAAACCCAAGCCTTCTAAAGAAGGAAGAAAGGTCTCAAATTCACAACCTTACCTGACACTTAAAGAGCTTGAAAAAGTACAGTAAAAACCAGCAAAGAAGGGAAATAATAAAGACTAGAGCAGAAATCAATGATATTGAAATAAAAAAGAACAGTAAAACAGATCAATGAAGTTTGGAGCAGGTTCTTTGAAAGAATTAACATAATTGATAAGCCCCTAGTTAGACTGATTAAAAAGAAAAAGGAAAGGACCCAAATAAATAAAACCAAAAGTGAAACAGGAGTGATCACAACCAACACTGAAGAAATACAAATGATAATAATAGAATACTATGAACAATTGTAATATACAGATTACTGTAATAACAGTATACTTTCTGTATACTATTTCAAAAAAGCCAACAGTATACTTTCTGTTATTACAGTAATCTGTATATTACTATATTATATATACTATATATTATATACACAGCACATATAACATATAATATATACTGTAATAATGGTATATATTCTGTATTAACGGAATACTGTGAACAAATTGGGTAATCTGGAAGAAATGTACAAATTTCTAGAGATATATAAACTACCAATATTGAAACAGGAAGAAATAGAAAATTTGAACAGACCCATAACCAGTAAAGAAAATTGAATCAGTAATAAAAAGTCTCCCAAAACACAAGAGTCTAAGGTTGAATGACTTTCCAGGGGAAATTCCATGCAATATTTAAAGAACAGTTAAGATCTATTCTTTTGAGGGAGGAGCAGCGGCAAGATGGCAGAGAAGTAGGGAACACTGTTACCTCCGTATGCCCACAATCATCAAACTGAGAAGAATTAAAAGCCACAATATTCTGATCTCCAAGAACGGAAATGAATGCACAGACCCCTTATTGATAACAGCCTCACGGATGCCTGAGTGAGTGCGAACTGGGACCGAAGATTTTGGGATAGGGAATGGTAGCTCAAAGAGGAGTTGGGAAAGAGAGTGCACAGAAACTTGGGGCCACAGCCACAGAGAGCCCTGTGTCCAGAGGTGCACAGCTTGGCACCGGGCAGCTGTGCAAGGTGGCACAGAACCATGGAGGGCTGTGCCCGAACCAGCTGTGCAGGACCTGCGTGGGTCAGCCGTGCAGGACGATGCAGAGCTGAGAGGAAGAGAAGGCAAAGCTGAAACACCCATAGTTGATCCCAGAGAGGGGAGATCTCGGCCTGTGGCAGAGAGACGAACTTTCATGTGTAGCCACTGTGCGCGGGGAGAGAAATCCATCCCCCTCTGGAGGCTTGTTCTCCCATGGGCCTTCAGATGGAGCCAGGGAAGGGCTGGCTCCACAATTCCCCTGTGCAATCCCGGCCAGAAACTGCCCGACTGCAGGAGATCATTTTAATGGTGGTGGAAGCATTAAAATGTGTGGAGTAGGATTTAGAAACCTGGCTGAACTTAGAAAACTGAAACAATTTAACCCACACGTGGCATGGGAGGTTGGACTCAAGAGACTGACTGGCAATGCATGGTCTGAGGGGGACTTGTAGTGCCGCCATTCTTCTCCCGGCATCTACTAAGGTGGGGCCTCAGAGACCAGCCCCTGAGACCCCAAACACCTACACTGAACCACGCCCATCTGCTCTGGAGAGCCGGATCCTTCTTTTCTTGCTATTTTTACTTTTTTGCAATTTTTTTCTTTTCTAATTATTTTTAATTTTTATAAATTTTTCCCTTGTTTTATCTTTTCTATTTTCATATTTCTTACTTTTCTCCCTTTCTCCCCTAGAGTCTGGGAAAGACCAACATTTATACACTGCTGTGATTAGATCAACTCTTATCATCCAGATATTTTTCCCTATTTTTATCCCTCTCCTCCGCAGGTTTTATGCTCTCAAACTGTCCTTTATCTTGGGCTGTCACTGTCCCTCGCCCCCCCCCAGTTATTTTTCCTCCTTTCCTGTCCTCTCTTTTCTTTCCCGCTCCTTTTTTTTCCCTTTCCCATTTAATTTGCTCGTTTACCAGATCTGTCAGTGTTTTGCGTGCTTGTGTTCCCTCTGTGTTTGTGTTTTCCTTTTCAGGGCCACCTCAAAAACAAGCCAAAACACACATATAGGAGAGTCCCAAATATCACTGAGTAAGGAAATATATTAATTACAGGTACAACAAGAGACTTACAGACACCATTAAAAGAACATCGCCTGAAATGACAGGCCTTGGACAATCGAAGAGCCTCCTTTAATAGAGCAATACTAACAGGTGCACAATGCAGAACGAGCTTTTAAAACTGACAGGAGACAGAAAGCTAGCCAAAATGACGAAATGAAAGAATTCTCCACTAAAGAAATTCCAGGAAGAAATCACAGAGACAGAACTTCTCAAAACAGACACAAGCAACAAAACTGAACAAGAATTTAGTATGATTATAAAAAATTAATCACTGGGCTTGAGAAAAGCATAGAGGCCATCAGAGAAGATATTGATACAAAGACTAAGAACCTTCAAAATACCTGTGATGAGTTAAAAAGGGCTATAAATGAGGTGAATAATAAAATGAAGGCTGCCAATGCACCGATTGAAGAATCAGAGAGGAGAAAAGGTGAATTAGAAGACACAGTTATAGCAAAACAAGAAGCTGAGAAAAAGAGAGAGAAATTGATACAGGAGCACGAAGGAAAATTCAAGACCTGAGTGATACAATCAAACGAGTTCCTGAAGAGAAAGAAAGAGAAAAAGGTCCTGAAGGGGTGCTGGATCAAATTATAAACTAAATTTCTCCAATCTGGGGAAAGAGAATGACATTGAATTTCAAGAAGCATACCGAATTCCCCTAAGATATAACCTGAACCAACATTCAGCACAATATATCATAGTGAAACTGGCAAAATAATAAGGATAAAGAGAGAATTCTGAAAGCAGCTAGAAATAAAGAGCCCTAACATACAAAGAGAAATCTATCAGGGTGGTTACAGACCTATCTACTGAAAGTTGGCAAGCCAGAAAGGAATGGCAGGAAATCTTCAATGTAATGAACAGGAAAAATATGCAACCAAGAATCTTTTATCCAGCAAGCCTGTCATTCAAAATAGAAGGAGAGATAAAGGTGTTCCCAAATAAACAAAAATTAAGAGAATTCATCACCACCAAACCAGCCCTTCAAGAAATCCTAAGAGGAACTCTATGAGAGAAATGTAGCAAGGACTATAAGACACCAGAGACATCAAATCAAACATGAACTCTATAGAGAACACAACGAATCTAAACACACATTTTCAATAATAACACTGGATGTAAAAGAACTTAATGCTACAATCAAATGATACAGAGTAGCAGAATGGATAAAAACCCCAAATCCATCAATCTACTGTCTACAAGAGACTCACCTTAGATCTGAAGACACCTTCAGCTTGAAAGTAAGGGGATGGAGAAATGTCTACCATGCAACTGGATGCCAAAAGAAAGCTAGAGTAGCCATACTCATATCAGATAAACTGGACTTTAAAGTAAAGGCAGTAACAAAAGATGAAGAAGGACACTATGTAATAATTACAGGGTCTCTCCTTCAGGAAGAGCTAACAATTATAAACATCTATGTGCCAAATTCAGAAGCACCCAAATACATGAAACAACTAATCACAAACAGAAATAATCTTATTGATTAAAATGTGTTAATTTCAGGGGGCTTTAATACTCCACTTACAACGATGGATAGGTCAACCAGACAGAAAATCACTAAAGAAACAATGGACCTGAACGACACACTGGAACAGATGGAATGAATAGATATAGTTAAAACTCTGCCTCCTGAAGCTAGGGAATTCAGTTTCTTCTCGAGTGTGCACAGCACATTCTCCAAGATTGATCACATACTGGGTCATAAAACAGTCCTCCATAAATACAAACGAATAGAGATCATACCATGCACACGTTCAGATCACAATGGTATGAAACTTGAAAAGAACCACAGGAAAAAGTCTGGAAAACCTCCAAAAATGTGGAGGTTAAAAACCACCCTACTAAAGAATGATTGGGTGAATCAGACAATTAGAGAATAAATTAAAAAAATATATGCAAATAAATGAAAACAAAAATAAAACAATCCAAACTCTCTGGGACACAGCTAAGGCAGTCCTAAAAGGAAAGTTTATTGCAATCCAGGACTATTTCAACAAACTAGAAATCTAACAGAGCACCTACTGGAACTAGAAGGAAAGCAACAAGAGCACCCCAAACCCAGCAGAAGAAGTAAAGCAATAAAGATAAGGGCAGAAATAAACAATATAGGATCCAAAAAAGCAGTTGAACAGATAAATTAATGCAAGAGTTGGCTTTTTGAAAAAATAAACAAAATGAATAAACCTTTAGCAAGACTTCTCAGAAAGAAAAGAGAGAACACCCAAATAGACAAAATCATAAATGAAAATGGATCTATTACAATTGATCCTTCAGAAATACAAGCAATCAGAGATCAGAGTAATCAGAGATTACTATGAAAAACTATATGCCAACCAACTGGACAATCTAGAAGAAATGGGCAAATTCCTAAATGCACATGCACTACGAAAATTAAAGAAGAAGAGATCAAAATCTGACCAGACCCATAACCAGTGAGAAATAGAATCAGTTATCAAAAATCTCCCAATGAATAAAAGTCCAGGACCGGATGGATTCCCAGGGATGTCTTACCAGACATTAAAACAGAGTTAACACCCATCCTTCTCAAGTTATTCCAAAAAAATAGAAATGGAAGGAAGACTACTGGACTCATTCTATGAAGCAAATAACACCTTGATTCCTAAACCAGACAGAGACGCAACAAAAATGGAAAACTACAGGTGAAAATCCTTAATGAATACAGATGCAAAACTCCTCAATAAGATACCAGCAAATCGAATTCAGCAGCATATAAAAAGAACTATCCATCATGATCAAGTGGGATTCATTCCTGGGTTACAGGGTTGGTTCAATATTTGCAAATCCATCAATGTGATAATCACGTTAACAATCGAAAAAATAAAAACCATATGATCCCATCGATAGATGCAATAAAAGCATTTGACAAGATACACCATCTTTTCTTAATAAAAACCCTAGAGAAATTTGGGATGGAAGGAACTTACTTAAACATTATTAAAGCCATTTGTGAAAAGCCCACAGCTACTATCACCCTCAATGGGGAAAAACTGAGAGCTTTCCCTCTGAGATCAGGAACACGACAGGGATGTCCACTCTCACCACTGTTATTTAACATAGTGCTGGAAGTCCTAGCATCAGCCATCAGACAACAAAAGGAAATACAATGCATCAGAATTGGCAAAGATGAAGTCAAACTTTCATTTTTTGCAGATGACATGGTACTCTACATGGAAAACCCGAAAGACTCCACCAAAAGCCTAATGGAACTAATTCAAGAATTCAACAAAGTCACAGGGTACGAAATCAACGTACAGAAATTGGTTGCACTTTTATACACCAAAAGTGAGGTGACAGAAAGAGAAATCCAGAGACTGATCCCATTCACAATTGCACAAAAAAACCATAAAATACCTAGGAATAAATCTAACCAAAGATTTAAAAGACCTGTATGATGAAAACTATAGAAAACTTATGAAAGAAATTGAAGAAGATACAAAGAAATGAAAAAAACATTCCATGCTCATGGATTGGAAGAATAAGCATTGTGAAAATGTCATTATTACTCAAAGCAATCTACACACTCAATGCAATCCCCAACAAAATTGAACCAACATTTTTCTCAAAGCTAGAACAAATTATCTAAAACTTGTATGGAACCACAAAAAACCTTGAATAGCCAAACTAATATTGAAGAAGAAAACCAAAACAAGAGGCATCATAATCCCAGACTTTAGCCTGTACTGCAAAGCCATAATCATCAAGACAGTATGGTATTGGCATAAAAACAGACACAGAGACCAATGAAATAGAGAGCCCAGAACTGGACCCACAAGTTTATGGCCAATGAATCTTTGACAAAGCAGGAAAGAGTTTCCAATGGAAAAAGACTGCCTCTTTGGCAAGTGGTGTTGGGGGAGCTGGACAGCATGATGCAGAAGAATGAAACTAGATGACTTTCTTACACCATTCACAAAAATAAACTCAAAATGGATGAAGGACCTGAATGTGAGACAGGAAACCCTCAAAACCCTCGAGGAGAAAGCAAGAAATAGCCTCCTTGACCTCAACTGCAGCAATTTCCTACTCGACACATCCCCAAAGGCAAGGGAATCAAAAACAAATATGAACTATTGGGACATTATTAAGATAAAAAGCTTCTGCACTGCAAAGGAAACAATCAAAAAAACTAACATGCTACCAACAGAATGGGAAAAGATAGTTGCAAATGGCACATTGGATAAAGGGCTAGTATCCAAAATCCACAAGGAACTCACTAAACTCCATATCCAAAAAATGAATAATCCAGTGAAGAAATGGGCAGAAGACTTGAACAGACACTTCTCCAAAGAGGACATCCAGATGGCCAACAGGCACATGAAACGATGCTCAGCGTCAGGGAAGTACAAATCAAAACCACACTGAGATATCACCTCACACCAGTCAGAGTGGCTGTAATGACCAAATCAAGAGACTATAGATGCTGGAGAGGATGTGGAGAGATGGGCACCCTCCTACACTGTTGGTGGGAATGTAAACTGGTGCAGCCGCTCTGAAAAACAATGTGGAGTTTCCTAAAAACCTAGTAATAAAACTCCCTTATGACCCAGCAATAGCACTGCTGGGGATCTACCCAAGGGATACAGAAGTGCTGATGCATAGAGCACATGTACCCCCAATGTTCATAGCAGCACTGTCAACAGTAGCTAAATCATGGAAAGAGCCTAAATGTCCATCAACTGATTAATGGATCAAGAAGATGTGGTATATATATACAATGGAATACTACACAGCAATGAGAAAGAATGAAATCTGGCCATTTGGAGCAAAATGGATGGACCTGGAGGGAGTCATGCTAAGTGAAATAAGTCAGGCAGAGAAGGACAGATACCATATGTTTTCACTCATAGGCTAACAGGAGAATCCTAATAGGGTACCATGAGAAAAGGAAAGGGGGTGGAAGAGTTGGGGAGAGGGAGTGAGGCAAATCATGAGAGACCTTTGAATCCTCAGAACAAACTGAGGGTTGAAGAGGGAGGGGGGAGGGGAAAAGGAGGTAATGGTCATGGAGAGGGGCACTTGTGGGGAAGAGCACTGGATGTTATATGGAAACCAACTTGATAATGAACTGTTAATAAAAATATTAAAAATAAAAACAATAAAAATAGTTTGAAATATTAAAAAATAAAATAAAATAAAAAGATGTATTCTATTGAAGGTGTTCCATAAAATAGAAAATGAAGGGATATTTCCATATTCATTCTATGAGGCCAGCATTACCTTGATTCCAAAATCAGACAAAGACATCCCTTAAAAGGAGAACTATAGACAATTTCCCTGATGAACATAGATGCAAACATTCTCAACAAGATACTAGCAAGCCATTAATACAACAATACATTAAGAGATCAAGTGGGATTTATTCCTGGAATCCAGAGCTGACTCAATATCTGCAATGCAATCAATGGGACTGCATCACCTTAATAAAAGAAAGGATAAGGCCTACACGATCCACTCAATAGATGCATAGAAAGCATTTTACAACACAACATCACTTCTTGATAAAAACCCTAAAGAAAGTGGGGATAGAAGGATCATACCTCAAGATCATAAAAGCCATATACAAAACACCCTACCACTAATAACATCCTCAGTGGTGAAAAACTGAGAGCTTTCCCCCTAAGGTCATGAGCACGACATGGGTGTCCACTCTCTCCACTGTTAATCAACATAGTATTGGAAATTGTAGCCTCAGCTATCAGACAACACAAAGAAATAAAGGCATCCAAACTGTCAAGGAGGAAGTCAAACTTTCATACTTCATAGATGACTTTATACTCTATTTGGAAAACTCAAAAGATTCCACCAAAAAAAATGGCAGAGCTGATCCATGAATTCAGCAAAATTGCAGGATATAAAATCCATGAACAGAAATCAGTTGCATTTCTATATACAAATAATGAAGCAACAGAAAGAGAAGTCAAGGAATCCATCCCATTTACAACTGCACAAAAAAAAAACCCGATAAAAGACCTAGGAATAACCCAAACTGAAAAGGTAAAAAATCTGTACGCTAAAAACTATAGAATGCTTATGAAAGAAATTGAAGAATATATAAAAAATGGAAAAACCTTCCATGTTCATGGATTGGAAGAAAAATATTGTTAAAATGAAGATAGTACCCAAAGCAATCTGCATATTCAATACAATCCCTATCAAAATAATAGCAGCTTTCTACTCAGAACTAGAAAAAACAATCCTAAAATTTGTATGGAACCAGAATATCCTGAAAAGTTAAAACAATCCTGAAAAAGAATACCAAATGGAAGCATTACCATTTCAGACTCTGAGCTGTATTACAAAGCTGTAATCATTAATATAGTACGACACTGGCACAAAAACAGACACTCAGATCAATTGAACAGAATAGGCCCAACAAATATATGGCCAACTAATATTTGATAAAGCAGGAAAGAATATCCAATCCAAAAAAGACCGTATCTTCAGCAAGTGATGCTGGGAATACTGAACAGCGACATCCAGAAGAATGAACTTGGATCACTTCTACAATATACACAAAAATAAACTCAAAATGGATGAAAGACCTAAATGTAAGACAGGATGCCATCAAAATCCTAGAGGAGAAAAGGGGCAACAACTTTTTTGACCTTGGCTGCAGTAGCTTCTTACTCAACACGTCTCCAGAAGCAAGGGAAACAAAGGCAAAAATTAACCAGCGGGACCTCATCAAAATAAAAAGCTTCTGCACAGCAAAGGCAACAAAACTAAAAGGCAACCAATGGAATGGAAAAAGATATTTGCAAATGACATATCAGATAAAAGATTAGTATCCAAGATATATAAAGAACTTATCAAACTCGACACCCCAAAAAAAACCAAATAATCCAGTGAAGAAATTGGCAGAAGACATGAATAGACACTTTCTCAAAGACATCCAGAATTCTAACGGACACATGAAAAGATGCCCATCATGAAGGAAATACGAATCAATACCACAATGGGATATGACCTCACCCCTGTAAGAATGGCTAAAAAACAATTCAGGCAACAATAGAAGTTGGCAAGTATGCAGAGAAAGAAGAACCATTTTGCAACTGCTGGTGGGAATGCAAACTGGTGCAGCCACTCTGGAAAACGGTGTAGAGTTTCCTCAGAAAATTAAAAATGGAACTACCCTACAACCCAGCAACTGCATTTATTTATTTATTTATGCAAAGTATACAAAAATGTTGGCACATGCACCCCAATGTTTATAGCAGCACTATCAACAATAGCCAAATTAATACACACACATTTTTTTACACACACACAATATACTATTACTTGGCAATCAAAAAGAATGAAATCTTGCCTTTTGCAACAATGTGGATGGAACTAGAGTGTATCATGGTAAGTGAAATAAGTCAGTCAGAGAAAGACCTATGTCATATGATTTCATTCATATGTGGAATGTAAGATACAAAACAGAGGAACATAAGGCAGGGGAAGCAAAAGTAATATAAAAGCAGAGAGGGAGACAAATCAAAAGAGACTCTTAAATACAGAGAACAAACTGAGCATTGCAGGTGGCGTTTGGGGGTGGAGGATGGGCTAAATGGGTTAGGGGTATTAAGAAGGACACTTATTGGGATGAACACTGGGTGTTATATGTAAGTGATGAATCATTAAATTCTATTCCTGAAATTATTACACTATATATTAACAAATTTGGATTTAAATTAAAAAAAAAGAAATTAGAGGCGAAAAAAGTGAATATTAATACATTCGTGTAGTAGTAGTTCATGAGATATTGAAAACACATTACTTGTTGCTTGACACGGAAATGAGTGTCTAGAGTTGTGCGGAGATATTTCAAAGTGGCATAAGTGAATTTTTGTTGTGATCATGTTGATTGTGATGATGGCTTCACATATGTCAAAACTAATCAAATTACACCTTTTAAATATATGCAGTTTCGTATTTATACTTCAAAAAAAGCTATTTAGAAAATGAAATAGAATTGTTGAAGTCAATCTTTCAGAACACATAGTTAACACACAAAAAACTACAATAGAAAAATTATATGTTAGCTATAGAACTATTAAGCACAAAATCTGACTAGTAGGAGCACATGAAAAAAGACAGAGGCTATTTTCTTAAAAAGTAATATAAGAAAAGTGTTTGGAGCTAAGAGATAGAGATCTTTATTTTTATTTTTTTTACTAAAAATTATTTTTTAAAAATAGTTTATTGTCAAACTGGTTTCCATATAACGCCCAGTGCTCTTCCCCACAAGTGCCCTCCTCCATTACCACCACCTCTTTTCCCCCGCCCCCTTCAACCCTCGGTTCGTTTGCAGTATTCAATAGTCTTTCATGATTTGTGTCCCCCTCTGTCCCCAACTCTCTTTCCCTCTTCCCCTCCCCATGGTCCTCCATTAGGTTTCTCCTGTTCTCCTGTTAGACCTATGAGTGCAAACATATGGTATCTGTCCTTCTCTGCCTGACTTATTTCACTTAGCATGACTCCCTCCAGGTCCATCCACTTTGCTCCAAATGGCCATATTTCATTCTTTCCCATTGCCATGTAATACTCCATTGTATATATATATATAAAACGCATCTTCTTGATCCACTCATCAGGTGATGGACATTTAAGCTCTTTTCATTTTTGGCTATTGTTGACAGTGCTGCTATGAATATTGGGGTACATGTGCCCCAATGCTTCAGCACTTCTGTATCCCTTGGATAAACCCTAGAAGTGCTATTGCTAGGTCATAGGGGACTTCTAGTGATAGTTTTTTGAGGAACTTCCACACTGTTTTTCAGAGTGGCTGCACCAGTTTACATTCCCACCAACAGTGTAGGAGGGTGCCCATCTCTCCACATCCTCTCCAGCATCTATAGTCTCTTGATTTGGTCATTATAGCCACTCTAACTGGTGTGAGGTGATATCTCAGTGTCGTTTTGATTTGTATTTCCCTGATGATGAGTGATGTTAAGCATCGTTTCATGTGCCTGTTGGCCATCTGGATGTCCTCTTTGGAGAAGTGTCTGTTCAAGTCTTCTGCCCATTTCTTCACTGGATTATTTGTTCTTTGGGTGTGGAGTTTGGTGAGTTCCTTGTAGATTTTGGATACTAGCCCTTTATCTGATATGTCATTTGCAACTATCTTTTCCCATTCTGTCGGTTGCCTATTAGTTTTTTTGACTGCTTCCTTTGCACTGCAAAGCTTTTACTCCTGATGAGGTCCGAGTAGTTCATTTTTCTTTCATCTCCCGTGCCTTTGGGGATGTGTCGAGTAGGAAATTGCTGCAGTTGAGGTCAAGGAGGCTATTTCTTGCTTTCTCCTCGAGGGTATTGAGGGTTTCCTGTCTCACATTCAGGTCCTTCATCCATTTTGAGTTTATTTTTGTGAATGGTGTAAGAAAGTGGCCTAGTTTCATTCTTCTGCATGTTGCTGTCCAGTTCTCCCAGCACCACCTGCTAAAGAGTCAGTCTTTTTTTCCATTGGATACTCTTTCCTGCTTTGTCAAAAATTAATTGGCTGTAAATTTGTAGGCCCAGTTCTGGGTCCTCTATTCTATTCCATTGGTCTATATGTCTGTTTTGGTGCCAGAGATACAGATCTTTAGATCCAGAGTTTCACTCAGGATCCAAAATGCAATAAGCCAAAAAAAATTCACACTAAATACATCTTTATGAAATGCTAGAAAGATGTCAAAAATTTCCTTAATCCTAAGTGGGCTGAGAAGTTAGGGGTAAATCTTTATAAGTAAATAAGTATCATCTGACATCAAACATGTCATTAGTATCACTGTATGCTGAAATATAATTATACAATGATTTCAAAGATTGAGAGAGTTTGCTTTGAATTTGCCTCATAATCAACCTAACTAACAAGGAAACAAAAAAGACTAAGGAAGGAATTCAGATATGCAAAACCTCAGAAACGTTCTATCCCATACTCATTTTTTTGACATTTACCGAGGATGATCTTTGTTAAAATGAGGATTTCCAGAGTCCAATGGAAAGAAATCATAGGACGAAAGTTTTGCAGCAGGTCCAAAAAGCAAATAATTGTAATTGTATGGTAAGTCAACACCAAGAAAAATATTTTCGTGAGAAAAATAGAAAGGATAACAAACAATAAATTTAATGACTAAGATGGTAAATAATATTAGGTACATGGTCAAGAAAGTATACCATTCTTTCCTTATTAAGAAAAAAATAATGCAGATTAGAAACTCCAGAATCAGTGTTGGTGGGTGATTGGGAAGGATTAAACCAGGAAGTCTTGATGAAGCATATATGTTGTGCGGTTTGAATCAAAACGAAGTACTGTAAGTAAAAGTAATTTACTTTATCCAGATCTTACAGAGATTCTTTCTCAAATAGCCTAAAGTTGAGATACTGCACAGAGAAGTTGTAGCAAACAGCTTAGCTCTGCTTTGAATAAATAATACCTGATCAAATTTTTCATTGTTTTTCAAATTTTAGAATTAATTTATAAGTAAAATCCTAAAGGCTGAAGTATAGCTACAGTGCTAACTGTGAAAGTTTTCAGTCTCCACAATGCAGTAGCAGCTGCTGGAACATCCTAACCATCAGTTGAACTCATTTTTCAGTCAGAAAAACAATTAACTATAGTATTT
Organism: Suricata suricatta; assembly: GCF_006229205.1. Lineage (NCBI taxonomy): Eukaryota > Metazoa > Chordata > Mammalia > Carnivora > Herpestidae > Suricata > Suricata suricatta. The sequence continues at coordinate 115,966,616 of NC_043708.1, read as the reverse complement.
GGTTTTGTCCTTTTAAGATTTATCTTTATGCCCGCAAATGAAATACTAGACATTGAGCGGTACCAATGTAATATAAACCAATAATGTGGGCTGCTTCATTAGTTTTCATTTGGAATTAATCTATAAATATAATATTTAAAAGTAAGATATAATTTTATGACTATAGGCAGAAGACAAATGTGTTTGACCTTGGTAACGCAAAAGTACAGTTACAGTTAACAAAAGATGGGAGGTGAAACAGAGGAAAGAGAAACACAAAAAAAATAGGAGTATTGACATATTTATCTAAAAAATGGAGAGGGGCGCCTGGGTGGCTCTGTCGGTTAAGTATCCGACTTCGGCTCAGGTCATGATCTCACAGTTTGTGGGTTTGAGCCCCGCGTCGGGATCCGTGCTAACAGCTCAGAGCCTGGAGCCTGCTCCACATTCTGTGTCTCCCTCTCTCTCTGCCCCTTCCCTGCTCACTCTGTCTCTCAAAATAAAATAAAGACATAAAAATTAAAAAAAAAATAAATAAAAAATGGAGAGCAAGAGACAACTGCTTAAAAACCTGGGAAAATTAAAAATGGAGACTTCAGCTCGAAAGATAACTTCTTACAATTATTCGGCTACCAAGGTTATTAACTGTTTTCCTATTTAGTTTCAAGACACACACACACACACACACACACACACACACACACATTCACATCCACTCCACACCATTTCTGTGAACTACATTTTGCTTACCAGTATCTTCTGCATTGCTTGGCTATGGATTCTACATGGAAGATAGTGATAGAAAATAAAACCATAGAGTGTGAGTCCCTCTAATGTCAGGAGTGCCCCAATCAATAACCATTGCTAGCTTAGTCTTATAAGGGGCTCAATGTTGTGACTTCCAAAGAGTCAATCTTCCCTAAAGAACTTTTCCCACTAAAAAGAAAATTGTCAATCCCTGTCCTTCAGAAGCTGATAAAAAGGAGTTAGTCAAGAATTGTAAAACGATGCCAAATGGGTGCAGGGGGCTGTGGCAGCCCTGGGGACATAAGAGTGAGGAGATTCTGGGTAGAGGCTCTCTGGGCAATTGTACTCCATATTCGGTGAGGCTTTTTTGGTTATTTGAAAGTGGGATGTTTTTGAAAAAAGATTTAAGAAACTCTGCAAAATTGAAAATCCTTTTATTCTGCAGTTATTGGTAATTTAAACTTTGTCTTCTGAATGAATAATGTTATAGCCTAATATAGTATGTGAGAAATGTCCCCATAGTGATGTTCTAGTTTTAGATGAAGCATTAGTGTGAAATATATCTAAGACAGGGTCCCAAAGTAAACTAGGGATGTAAAAGCATATGGTAAAAAAAAATGGTAGGATTGAAACGCCCTGTAAAGAACTACTGAATAATTTATATAATTTTGCTTAGAATAGATAAATTTGAGGGTAAACCTCCATCAGATCCTAGCTGGCTGAGGATATTTTGTAAGACTGACAACCACAGTGGAAACTTTCATTTTAAGCTGTTTGCATGAGAGCCAGCAGCCTTTAAGGGGACCTTTAGATATATTTCTCAATACATCTGGTTTGAAGTATCTGAGGATCTTACTTCATTCCTTCATTAATTCATTCATTCACTCATTCATGACATTGCTTGTTACTTTCTCACTGGAGAGGAAACAAGGGAAATTGTCTTTTAGTACTAAAAAATTAAAGAGTAAACATCAGTACCACCTGTGCCTGAAGACAGGCACAAGCTGGATCTCTGTGTGTTTAGTTGTCTTTTGAAGTTTAGAATAAACCATGATTTTTTTAAAAAAAAGTCATGGTTCAGTTGTTCTCACACGCAGTCAGCTTTTAGCTTATTTCTTTGTATTTTCCACATAACCTAAATGGGCACGTAATCTAAAAATACCTGGAATTAAAATAACCACACCGTATCACCAAAAGATAGCCAAAGAAGAAAAAAAAAATCAGTCTTCTTATTTAAGTCAGTTAGTTCTTTTTTAATAAATTTGAGTTCATTCATCAACAAGTTTCATATTTTATCTATCACTCAATTTTGCTGTTTTTTCATGTCAAATAATACCAAAAAATTACATCAATGTGCTTAAGCAAAATTGGGTTTTAATTTATCTTTACAATGAAATGAAATCAACATGGGAATTGATCATGACAGCAGTCGCCTATTCCTACTAGAGTAATCCTGTACTTACCTTGAACACACTCACTGACTTGTAAAGTAGAAATATAAGACAAGAATGATAAAACTTGTTTATGGGGCTTACCCTAGGGAGGGGCATGTTATTATAGCCACTCTCTGGGAGGTTACTGTTTACCCAGGTGTTGGGAATTGAGTATATTCGGAAAACATGGCACCTTTCATTGCAGTAGAAGAGGTAATCAATCCAAGGCACACTAGCTAGTGTCCTGGGAAAATTTAGTCCACCTGGGCAGCTTTTGCTCCTTGATTCAATGTTACTCTGACTGATGACTCACATAAGATGAGAGCCAGAGTCATTTCCATGAGTAACAAAATATTTCACCAATTGTTCAGTTTTGCTTACATAACAATGGCCTGAAACACGGACCAGTTTTTAGGTGGAGCATTAAGTAAGGATTATGAAATGGTTTATAATTTCAAGCCAGGAGATTCTAAGTTGGACATATTCTTTTTTTTTAAATACACCACTGTGGGACTAACACCAATTGGGTTATCTACTAGATGCTGAAAATGAACACGTACAGGTGCAATATGCTTGTTCCCTTAAAACCAGTCTGAAATGTGTGTGGTACCACCTCTGGGATACCTCCTAGGTGAAAATGTTAATTCCAAAACTGCACGGGGGAGAAGTGCCTTTCATGTAAATGACTGAATATGTCAAAAGTTCTGGATGCTGGCATTAAAAACACATGATATTGCAGATGCTCATGTAATCTTCAAATCTAACAGGAATATTACGATGACATACTTCGTACCTCATTTATGATTCAGGGGGAAATTAATGTCTCATGATATAGATAGTGAAACCCCTCTACAGTCCTGGGGTTGGTGAACAAGGATAACACTTGTTTAAAAGACTTACTCAAGTCATATCAGTCTTTCACTGTAGGGATTTATGCAGTAGGGCTCTTGAGTTGTCTCAAGTATATCTGAATATGGGTGATAACCAACTTTCCTAGCAATATTCTTTAGTACATTTTGAGCCCCTGTGAAGCATTTTGGACAGACAGGACTACATAGAAAATTAACTTTTTATTACGTTCAGTTGTCAAGAAAGAAATGCCATTATGTTACAAATTCAACTTTTCTTTCCTTACTCAAGATGTCTGGACGTGGTAACAGCCACCTCACATTAATGTCAGAGGTCCAGGTTCAGAATTCATCAATACGGCTCGCTCACTAGCTCCAGTAACTACTATGGAGTAATAAGAGATCATTTTAACAGAACAGAGAACCAAACTCAACTCTCTTCTGTCAGCACAGAGTTCTGCTTTTCAATATTTCTCACAACTTTTAAAAATGGAGAAGCTATAAAATAATTTTATTAGAAGAAGAGTAATTTTCTTCTGAAATGGAGTAAAGCAAACACATACCCAAGGATCTTAAAAAGGTTGTTTTTTTTTTTTACAGAATATGTGTATGTATTTGTGTGTGTGTGTGTGTGTATGTGTGTGTGTGTGTAGTTACAAACACTATTTATAATATAGCTATTATGTTAACTTCATCGCAGTGTCTACAAAGTTGTGGATCCCAGTCTTGGTGCCAAATGCATATAAAAAGCTCAAAAGCTATTATGACTATAACCATGCAAATTTATAACCAGAAAACCTTGGTAAGTAGACTGCAGCTCTTCTGAGCCCCATAGGGTCTCTGCCTTTGATAATTGGGTACCTCAACTATGCATCAAAAATGTTTTGAATCATTTTTCTCCCAGAAAGAATTAATGTCACAGTTCTGAATAGTATAAATTGTACAAGTAAATCGACCATTGATTGCTTTTGTCCATGTTCATTTGCATTTTGGGGTCCCTCTTCTGTATGTGGAGCTTACTCCTTGAATTGCTGGATACAGAAAAAGATACCTGAAGTATTGAAAGGGATAAGGTCTTAACAATTGTCTTTTTTTCTTTAACATGTTAACAATGATAAGGCCACTTACAAGGTTTTTCCCAATCTATTTAACTTTTAGGATCCCTCATTGTTACCCATGAAAAAAACATTGTCAGAGAAAAGCCCAACACCGGAAATCACTGGCTAGTCTCCAAATAAAAATAAAACCAGAGAGCAGTAGGTGGAAGATGTTGAAGAAAGGTCAGAATGAAGGAGGGGGAAAAGGTAAAAAAAAAAAAAAACTTGTCATTGCTTCTAGTATGAGATTTTGTGGGTTATGTTTTACCTGACAGTGGGTCTTGAACTGTGACAGATTTCCACAAATTAAAGATTGTTATAGCCACCAAGGAAAAATCAAGTAGTGGTCAGCTTATAGTGATAGCTCACACCAGCAGCATCCTCAAGGAAGGTGGTGGCTCTATCTATGTGGAGAAAACTGGTGCCAGCAAGTAGTGTATCTGATGAGATTTTGGTCATTGGCTTAGGATAGAACAGAGAGGGTGAGGCATATGTGGCATGTTGGGATAAAGTATTAATTTAGCAGTTCTTTCCTGAATATTTTGCTTTTTTTCTCCAAATGCTTAACTTCACTGTGACATCTGTTTACACAACTGTAGTCATTTCCATTTATGGAGGCCTGTGATAGAAATATTGTTTACAAAAAATATATCATCTCTTTTTTTCTTTAGAAAGATCTCATCTAAATAGTAAGTTAAGGTTGCGTCTATGAAACCAGTGCACCTTGTCTTGTTTCTACGAGCTTTAAAAAGTCCAAATACTGATGAGGCTGTGGATCAGAAGGAACCAAAAGTAACTGTGTTTGTTGTCGGGTTGCTCTCCTTTGCCTCAAGAGAACGGTCATGGATTACTGGGTGATGTGTGGTGTGTACTGGTCATGTTCCTGCAGCATCCTAGTTAGACTAGGAGTTGTTGGATGTGCTTATGAAATATGTCAGATACAGAAATGAAAGCATGAAGATGTTTCTTGGTTTCTGAAATTAAACAGTAGAAGTATTTTAAGCTTCAATCTTAATTCTAGGTAACAGAAAGTAGTTATATCACGTAAAGAAAAATTATGACATTGCATGCTGCCATGATAGCAAGCATTAAGAAACAAAATCTCAGTAAATATACATATATATGCATATTATGCAAATATATTTTATATTAACATACAATGTTATAAGAGTGATTGATAACGTAAAGACAAGGGGAAAAATTATCCTAGATGGTTTTACCTTAGAGTAACAAATAACCTGAGACGTCTATGCTTTCTGTTAGCTATCAGGCCTAGAAATCCATACAAGATGTGGAGCACATTTTCAGTGATTGAAATGTCAACTAAACATTGCCAAAACATGCCACTGTATTCCCATATGACAGGTAAGCTGAATCCACTCCAAGTGAACAAAAAAAAATTACACTGTACATTAAGAGTACTTACAATGAGATGCCATCCATTCCTGATGCGTTTTCTAAAGATGGATGTTTCAGACATCAACGTGGGATCTATCTATGTTTAAGACAACAGGTGAGCACACACCAGTAGCTCACCTTATCCACTAAACCATTACAGAAAAAGTGTGCCTGATGAAAGCAAACCCCATCACCAAAAAAGCTGAAAAGTCTTCACTTAGTATACAGAAATGATGTGAAGTGTTTGACTCATTTTAAACTAGCAATATCACTGAATGAGTTTTTGAAAATTAACTAAGAGTTTCTTTCTGATTTTCAAACTAAAACATCTAAGTTATGATAATAAAAGACACATTTGGGGATGATATTGTGTTTCACGCCCTCATTCTCAAGGCATAATATTTAGACGATGCTTGTCCCTTTCAATTAAAAAAGAAAAAAACTATGACTTTCTTTAATATGCATCCTGTGTTAAATTGTCCATAGCTGCAAAATGTATATATGTATGTGTATTTGTTTTACATACACATGAGTACTTATACCTGTGTGTATAAACATATACACATACATCCTCATATACATGTGTATTTTATATATATGCTGAGAAAGTTCACATATATATACAATTGCGTATGTATATATGTGTGTCTGCTTGTGTGTGTCTCTGTGTGTGTACAAGGTATAAAAACTTGACAGGCAGAGTAATATTTCACTCAGTGTTAAATGAAGTCTTTGAAAAATCAAGTACAGTCACTCAGTTAACATAGTACAGCCAGTAAACTAAGTTGAAAAGAGAAAAAGTGAATGGAAACACGATCCTGGACCATCTGTCTATGGCATTCACATCGGTTAGATCAGGGATTTTAATTTTGAGCTGTGAAGACCTCCTCCGTAGATGGGTCTTCTTGTGCGGGATGCTTCTGTCCCCCATGTGTCGCCCATGCCCTTCCCTAGGCATGCTCTGTTTCCTGTACTGAATTCCTGAGTTGTCAAAGGGTCTTGCTGAATTCCTGGTATCACCGACACTGCCTGTGACCTCATTCATTTCGTTGTGAACCTCCAGTGATGTTAAAAGGATATTTCCATGAGCATCCACCTAATTAAAGAAAATACACATTGTTAGACAGCTAGCATGCCAGTGAATCTAATTTTCATATACAAACACAGTGCAGACGTTTATCATGCAATCACATCATATACATTATGAGAAGTTGCACATTTGTCAAACCCAGGATTGTTTTTGTAGAAAATGTCATTTTGGAGGCTTACCTACAGTTTAGAGATTTTATTTTCTCAAAATTAAAAATTCTTAGTCTATTTGAAAAGGTTAAATAATGGGAGATTTTTCAAGTTGAAATTTCACATTATAGATACAGGTCCTTACTTAAGATGAAATTAAAATACAAATTCCTTTCAATATGTTATATTAGATTTAACTGTTTTTCACAAGTAAATGCTGGATGGAAACTATACCCTCCCATTCTTCTTTACAAATCACCTTGTCCCCTTTTCTGATGATACAAAAATATTCACATTACTATGGAGAAACAAATAGTGCTGTGATGAGTGGACACTCCTGATGACTTTGATGGGATAGATACAGACCCAAGTATGGTCTCTTTGCCCAATCCTGGTCCTGGCAGGAGGTCTCTTTCTTAAGGGCTGCATTCAAGATAGATGAAAGTCCTCTCCCACATTGGAGCCAAACTTTAAAATAACATTTTATTGTGTGCTAAATGCAGCTTCAGACCTTTCATGTTGTCAATGGTCTGTTTGTTTCTTTGAAACTTTCATAGAACATGCCTAAAGCTAGGAGTCCCCAGTGAAGTCCTTTCTTTCTAAGTGCAACAATAATCCTCTTTTGGGGTAGCGCCAAATCCTCTCAGGACCACGTGACCCATTCCACAGGCCCCTGGGTCTCCCTGCTCTCCAGTGCTTTAGGTTTCCCCACCTACATTCATTCCTTTGCTTGGAAGGCTATCTTCCTTGGTCTATCTTTGTCAGTGGAAAGCCTACCCTTTCTTCTAGAGATAGATTAAGTGTCTATAGCTTCTTACATGAAGCTTTCACAAAATTAATTATTTTGTGGAAGAATAATTTACTGACATTAATTCGCATGTTCCACTCTTCTGTATACTCCTTAATTTCATTAAAGACATTATGGTAGATGTGAAGGAGGTGAGGTGGGGAGTGAAGACTCCCAACTGAGAAGAGGCAGGTGACTGTGCAGACCTCTTAGCAGTGCCAAGACCATAGTTAGGGTGACCCCCAGACACCAAGGTAACCCAAACCTAGCACAAGAAGGGCTTCAAACATCCAGGGGCAACTCAGACTCTGGCATAAAGATGCCAAAATAGACTCTGCGATATCTAACCCTATGGTTTGGGAGTACAAATCAATTATAGTTAGGGAAGAAGGGATGTGGTCATCAGGATATCACCACTTACTCCCCGTATCTGTGAGCATGATACTTACCTGTAAAAGGGATATTGCAAACATTTAAATCTATGAACTTTACAATAGGAAGATTAGCCTGGATTATTTAGATGGGCCCAATCTCATCACATGAGCCCTTAAGAGTAGAGGATTTTCTCCAGCTGGAAGCAAGAGGGAAAGAGAGAAGCAGAAGAAGGTGAGAGCAGAGGGATTTGCAGTGGAAGATTTGGATTTGCTATTGATAAAGGGCACTTCAGGGAAAGCAAAGACTGACCCCAGCTGATAGCCAGGAGACAACAGGGGCCTCAGTCCTACAACCACAAAAAGCTACAATCAAAAACATGCATGAGTCTTGGAAGAGGTCTATCCTGAGTCTCCAGAAGGGAATATAGCCCCACAGACATCCTGATTTCAGTGTTCTGAGACTCAGCAGAGAACCTGGCTGAAGCCCTACTGAACCCGGACTTCTGACCAACAGAACTAGGTGCTGTTTTAAGTGGGATGTTTGTGATAATTTGTTGTGGTAGCAATCAAAACTATTGCAGAAGGGAAGAGGGAAGATTTCAGAAGAGAAATGCATTTGAGTTGGGTCTCAAAGAATGAGTAGACATTTTCCAGGCAAAAAGTAGAAAAAAACCATCACAAGCAAAGGCTTGAAGCATGACTCAAGTGTCTTGAGAAAGACAAACTAGTTAAGTGTGACTCGAGTCTTGGTGCGAATGGGTCCTGACACATGCTAAGCTCATGGTTTATGAGATGATGGTCATTCTCACTGTTGTCATTACTATCTTCCCTAATATAATAAGGAAAAACATACTCGTTGATCATCAAGAATACACACTAGAGTCGAGCCATTAAGGGTTTCTACATGTTTCATTAGGGAACTTCAACTTTATCTTCCAGGTAGTAAAAAGTGATTTCCAGGTGGAAAAGTGACATATTTCTGAACGACAACCCAAACTTCAGAGTAAAGAGTAAAAGATACACTTAGGAGGAGAAAGTAAGAAGATGGACCACTGTTGGAGTGCACCACACTCCTTTCTGTTTCTTTTAGGGCAGTCTGAAGGAGAAATGTCAAGAGGCTGTGAGTAATGCTGTCCTCATGTCACTGCAACAAACCTGAGCACTCCCAACATGTGCTGTGGCTACACAGCAGTGGTGCTCTGTCATTGGAACTCATTTCTTTATCTCCTCAGTAACGAAGGTGGAAAAGGAGTGGAGAGAGAGTTGCCTGCCATCCTGCTCCCACCTGGCCTCTTGGTTCTTCTTGAACTCCCTGCAGAAATGCTAATAGTAACTATGCAGGGTGTAAGGGACAGAAGCAATGGGCATGTATTAGCCTGGGCTGTGCTCAGTTTTCCTCAGTGATGCTGCCTCTGAATTGTAGGGTGAGAAGTGTCAAGTGGGGAGGGACCATGAAGACCTGTGGTCTCCTTAGAATGGAAGACAGCTAGCTTGAGGGTGCTTGGAGATGCAAATGGGCCAATGAAACACCACAAGTACTGGGGAGAGAGACCTTTGAGGTGACCCTTTCTTGCATGGAGGGATAGAGCACTGACAACATTAGCATTCTATTTTTTCTTAATCCAGTAGAAATTTTGAATAAGGTTTGTATCTTGAAAGTACAGGGAATGTTAGACCTTTGTAGGAGTTTGGAATAAGTGTTCTGTTTCTTTTCTTGTTATCTTGTCCTGGAATGGTTAGCAGTAAAACCCTTACCAAAAAAGGAAGTCTGTTTGCCTGTCTTCAGGATCAGTGAAGCATCCAGTGTTTTGGGAGACAGTCTCTCACTGTAGGAAGAGGATGTGGTAAGTGAACCCCAAGAGGCACATTAGATGTAAGTGAAATGGGGGGAGCAACAAAGGAAAGTCCAGTGGATAGCAGCATGTCTTCTGTGCAAGTAGGCACACTCTCTCTAAGAAAGAGGTGATTTGAAACTGCTAAGAAAGCTATGAATAGCTAGATCCAAAATCAGCAGAGAGGAAAGTGCCATGGAGTCAGTTGAGCTGGCCTTTACACAAGGGTTTCCAAGGAGGGTTCTAGAGGAAAGAATTCTTTTAGTAATCTTTATCTCTCTCCTGCACCTTCCATCTTGCTTTAGTCCACACAGGTGAGAAGAGGATGGTGAATGAACTGTCTGGGGTGTCTTTTTCTAGAGAGGGAGTCAATCAGGGTGATCTTGTTATTTCATTGTATTTTAGTACTGCACTGCATAGGCGTGATACCTTACCAAATATCTAATTTTGAATCATAACAGAAAGTGTATTAAGTTATCACTTAAACAGACTTAACAAACTGAGATTATTTATCAAATTAGCTCAGAGTTTGTTTAACTACCCAACATTTTAAACAAATCTTCTTACATAGTAAGCTGATGTATTTAAAACAAAATTTATCTAAAGTTGAGTCAGAATAATCAAAGGTGGAAAGTACTTCCCTTTTCTAAAAATATCATGTGGAACTTACACTTTTCAATAATAATAAATGATTAGGTATATATTAACTGGAATCTCAGAGGGCTGAAATTATTTTCCTAAAGATATAAAAAACAGAAAACATTATTTAACTCTAAAAGATGTACTCTTTATTTTATGGAATATTTTCAATACAACAAAACCATGATATAAAAAGCCCAGTGGTCTACTTACAAAGGTGGATGCCTCACTGGAGCTATGCACATGAAGAGTTCAGACTCTTGGGATCATTCATGTAAAAATCTACTGTATATCTGCTCTGTACCATGCCCTGTGCTGAGACATTCTAATCAGTGAATAAGAAAATATCCTTACCCTTAAGGGATCTAGCAGATAAGAGTCTCAAATAATCAACAAGCACATTTTTAAAAAATACTATATAATAAATTTTAAACATTTTTAAATACATGCCAGTCTTATTTTAGTTATAAAAATGCCATGTGAAAAGTTCCTTTTATCAAAATTTAGGAGATTATAAATAATGACTTTGTAGAATGAAATACCAAATAAAGACAAATCTTTTCTTAAAAGAAGGGAGGGGAGTATTTTGTGACATGCTAATTCTAATGAACGTTGATGGTTGTAATGACTCAGCTTTACCTGGCTTTAAAAAGATGCATTTATGAACCTTTTCCTCTCCTCGCATTAGAAAAGGGAAAAAACACACCACATCAGCAGAACCAAATTGATGACAAATTCCACCCATTCATGGACACACATTCCATGAGCATTTACTATGTCTGAGCCATGGTGTGGATATTTTGGTAGATGTAAATAATTAAATGCTGTTCAGCAGAGAAGGCATAGTGGCCACATGAAATGTAACATGCCATTTCACAAGTACAGAGCATGAGTTGTGGAAGTTGGGAGAACAGGGACAAGACCAACTGCTTGAAGAGGGAAGTGACAGAGGCAGGATGGAAACAAGTAGTAGAAAAAAATCAGGTACAATATCATGGCGAAGAGAATTTGGCTTTGGTCGTGAAGGAGGGAAAGATGTGGATGAAGAAGAAAGGGATTCTGGAAAGAGAGAATCCAAGGCAAATAGATAATAATGTACACAGTGATTTGGGGAGGCACCCCGAGAAAGTGGAGAAAACACAAGAAATAAGGTCAACTGAATGTTGAGTTGATTTTTCAAGATTTAATAACAAGTTTATATGAATTGATACCCTCTCTTTTCAAGTCCCTTGTGACCAGTCCTGTGCATTTGTGAAAAGACTTCATGAGGTCAGAGATCTAAGCCTGTGCCCTTGACTCTAGTGAAGAAAACCTACCTTGAACAAAGCCAAACCCAGTATCATCAATAATTTACAAAATTAGAGTGCTCTTGAGTGCTTTGAACAATTATGGCTACCTTGTAGCAGTTTCAGGGCACAGCTCATATGAGGTAGGTCTCAAGAATCAATACTATTTTCCATTATTTCTCTTTCAGAGTGGGTGAACACTTGTCATGGAAACAATAATGTTGAAAGTAATATGAAAATATATCGAATAATAAGAGCTTAGTGTAAGTTAGTTTTGATGCTTTTGACTTATAGTTTTACATTTACATGATTTTCATTTATAGTTGAACCAATGTGTAGAACATTTCCAATAAAATTACTAGAAGATTTTTTTCTGAAAGAACTAAAGTGTTATTAAAATGTGTTACATTTTAGAACCCAAACACTTAAAACAAATAGGTCCCAAAGAGATGCTAATGTTTTCCTATCATCTGAAATTTAAGTCTAAAAACAGATGGAAGTGGTTGTGCGTGAAACACAAGACTGAAATGTCCTGTCTAGAATGACAAATGATGACTTGTATTTTTTAAAAGCATTTCATGAATACTCCATACTTTGAAGAGTTTTTCTGGTAGATACTATAATTAGAATCATTGATTTCAATGTAGTTTTTCTTCCTGCTTTATGACCTCGACAGGCTCAAATATTCAAAGGTGAAAAACATCTCATGCAGAATATTTCACAGAGGGATTTTCATTCTTTCTAGAATCTGTCACCAGATTGGGATATTATTGATATTCATTCTCTAATTACCTCCATGCTTCTATATAAGCAAAATACTATAATTTTAGAGAAATAAAAAACAGCATTTGTCATGTGAGGAAAGAAATCTTGCTCTGTAGTAAAAGGAATGATGCCAAATCTACAGCTCTGATTTCTTGGCCGGAATTATGTCTTTCTACCACTTCATGAAATTCAAATACCAATTGGTCAACTTGTAAAATATCCAAAGCCAGTAACCATAATACATACATTACAAGCAAAGACTAACTCTTGAGTATAGAAACATTTCAGGAAAGGAAGGAGGTTAAGCACAAATAAATGAAGGTCACTGTTCTGAGGAGAAACTAAGTGAATACAAGAACATTTTGAGTATTCATGAATCAACCACTAAGTTAAAATAGTGCACAACCACTGGATATAAGAAAAATCTACTCATGGTTTATATTAAGATCAAAACACCATTGTCCCAAAGGTAATTATTGGAGGCACAGATCCCTCCTTGGTGGCCTGCAGAGCTACAAGGGTACTTTCCTCTCATCCCTTATAAGACAGAAAGACAATGGCAGTGCAAGTTCCTGTGGTCAGCCCAGTGTCCTTTTTCAGTCCAAGGAAAGGTACTGCCTTCTGAGCCTTAGGGCTCCCATTTATAATACAGAGGGGGTTCCCTGAGGCTGTTGATGGTCATGTTAGCAAACAATCTTGAAAAATATTACTGAAAGTGAATAATTATATCTAGTTTTTATTTTCTAAATGTTTTGTTTATTTGTGAGAAGGAGAGAGAGAGACTGTGTGAGCAGGGGAGGGTCAGAGAGAGAGGGAGACACAGAATCTGAAGACAGACTCAGGGTCTGAGCTGGCTGTCAGCACAGAGCCTGATGTAGGGCTCAAACCCACGAACTTCGAGATCATGACCTGAGCTGAAGTCAGATGCTTAACCGATTAAGTCACCCAGGCACCCCTATAAATAGGGAACTCTTGAAAGTGTTGGCCAATACATAGCCTTATTTCTGTTTTGCGTGAAGTTTGTGATTAGTTTTCCACTTTCCCTTAACTCATCTACATCACATGATGTAAGCTTTTGGGGAGATTCATTCCATCTAAAAGTTATCACTAAATTCTTAGGTGTGGTCAGCAACAATTTTTAATGCTTTTCTTTAGAACATGAAATATGCATTTAAAACTAGTACCCATGCATTTGTATGTCAACTTCAAAACTTAACAGCTGATCCACAATTATAGATTTTTAAAAATATAAACATGTAAAGACTTAAAAAAAAGCTGCTGGGAAAACAAAGAAATTTTTAGAAAAACAATAACAAATGGCCTTATGAATAAAATGAAAAATTTCTCTGACTTCTAATATAATATCCAATATTTAATATTTTTTTAGATTTTGCTACTTCTGTCTGTGGATGTTAGAGGCGTTTTTGTTTTAAATTTTAAGCTTCACATTCAAAAAGGTATTTCTGTAGCACAACAGTTTGACGGGTTGATTTGTTCTTAATCATCTCATTTAGAAGAAAGGAAACAAATTTATAATCTGTTTAAATTATGAGGGGATTTGGAAAACAGCATTACGTGTGTATGTGTGTCTGTATATCTGTGTGATGGAAACAATAATGATGAGATGAATTCCAGTTTCCTTGGAAACAGCATGACCAAAGCATATTGTGTATTCATAGTAGGATGCAGACTTATTTAGAAACCTAACAGTGTGATACTAAGTATATTTTCCAGTAAGAAGTTCAGGATAATTTTGCTTGTGGAAGCCTGATTTTTTTCACAGATCCTGGGTTTCTCTGACCAACTCTATTTATGTTTTGCTGAAACGACTGGAGTCATTTACATTCATTTAACTGCATCTATTCATTCACGAATGTTTGTGAACCTATTCTGGGCCACCAGTAGGCTATGGACACAGCAAATACTCCAAGGAGCTGCTGTGTTCCTCTAAGAAACAGACCCATGATGTGCTAAGACCCTGGGGAAAGGCAAGGAAATACCACAGGCTTGAGAAATAACTAAGTTTAGCAAGAAGAATTAAATAATAAAGAAACGCAGAATCAAGCACAACATGTAAACGAGAAATATATTTTTGAGAACTTGATGGGATGCAAGAGGTAGAAAGATAAAGACAAAAATTATATAAAAATGATAATGTACTTTCTTCAAAGTACTATTTATAATTGCAATGACATATTGTTTTTATTAAAAAAATAAACTGAAATGATGTGTAATAGCAAAGTTACTTTGTAACTGGAAGAATGTAAAGATGTTAAGCTGAGCTGAAGGGGGAGGACCTAATTTATGGTCTCTCTTGGAATGTACTGCCCAAGGGCTTCCTAAAGTAATGTGTCCTCCTTGGCTATTGCTGTCTGGGTTTGCCATGCTCTGGCTTTTGTGAACCACTGACAGGGGAGGAGCAGTGCAGATTGCAGAGAGCCCTTGGAAGAGCATGGCTCCTGCCTTCCACTAAGGACCTTGAACTAGGATCTATGCGAGACAGAAATGAAAGAGGGGTCTGCTCACAGTGTAAAAGAACAGTGGCATGCTGGGTAATCAAATCTGTAATTTTTTCACTAAAGGAATATTGCAACATTTAAGAAAAATGCTATTGCCTGTCAGGTTCAGGCTAACACCCCACATGGTATTCACATGTTCTGTTCTTTTCATAGGCAGCAAAAAACTTATGACTTCTCTAGCTTCTTCACTAATTTTGATTTTATATAAAACTCAATGACTTGCAGGAGGCAACATTTCAAGTTATAAACAATAAGCCACACAATTCCTACTTAAGGGTCATGTAAGTAACTGTAGTGACTGATGAGTGGTAAGGGGGCAAGGTGGGTCTGTGAAAGGCATGATGGGTGAGTGGTCAAGCTGGTGGAGGGCCTACCCGGTTGCTTTCACTCTTGGAACGGTCATTCTTCGCCTTGGCTGTCTTTTCTGCAAGCTTCTTCTGCCTTTGAGGGCCTCTTCCAAAGAAAATGTAGTTGACAAAGGCATACTCCAGAAGGGCCAGAAACACAAAGACAAAGCAGCCCATGAGGTACATGTCAATGGCTTTGACGTAGGGGATTTTGGGCAATGTCTCCCGAAGGTGTGTGTTGATAGTTGTCATTGTCAGCACGGTTGTGATCCCTACAAAAGAAACAGAAGGGTGAGAGGCTGCAACTTTGCTTCTCCATTCCTGACTTTTCACTTTTGTATTTTCTCAAACAGCATGAAATTGTTGGAGATATTAGATTGAATATTATTGGGCTGAAACATGTCATATGTGCAGCAGACCAGGTCAGGAAGCAGACACCTCTACTCCCTTGTGGGGCACCACCCCATGGTTTTTGGCCCATAGAGAGAAAGAATTCAGAGTATACAGAGAGATGTCTAGGCAGTAAAGGAGAATGTGCTTTTTAGGAAAGTTGGAAGAAATGAAAATGAAACCAGAAATTAACATAAAATGTTCTGTGTCTAGGTAAGAAGCTTCCAAAAAGAATGAGTCTATGACAAATCAAGGATGAGAGTCATTTATGGCCATTAGTGAAGGCTCAGGGAGCCTACCTGTCAGAAGAAAACAATTATTACTACAACGCTTTATTTTAAAAAAGGGGGATGGGGCAGTGATTTTTAAAACTGTTACTGGATATGATCCAGTCCTGAGCTTAAAAAGAAAGGAGTACTTCAGGGAAGTTCCTGAGGGCAGATTATCTAACAGTTGTTTCCTCCTTAGCTAAGAGTCTATATAAACTTTGCAGAACATTCTTGGTGATGGGCTAATGATTTTACTCAAACTATAGAATCCTGCCATACTCTGGACCAAGACCTGATCCACCTTCCACCCCCTTTTTATGTCATTATGTTGAATTCTCTACATAATAGTGTGAATGATCTAATTGTTTCCCAAACAGAGCTAAGTCACATCTCCAAAAACATATAAGGACCATATTTTGCAAATCTCCCATAGCAATGCACATTTTTTTCCCTCTACAAAGAGTTCATATTGGATAGTTTGAAGCCATAGAGAGGTTAGGATGTGTCAATTAGTGACAGAACCAGAGTTTGTTGAAAGGAGTGAAGCCGCACATGCAGGAAAGATATAGATTGCTTGCTTCTTGGTGGGGCAGTAACTACTATAGCTGACTTGCTCTCTCTTAAAATATTAAGAAGTCTCAAGGGAGCAAGTTGGCTCATTTCTATCTGTTTAACTGGTGCCACTGAATGTGATTATCCTGTGTCTCCTAGGACCCAATGGAAACACTTCTTCCTCATTGCTATGTCATGCCTTCCCTCAAAAAGGAAGCTTTTGCAGTAGAGCTTTAGCCATGGTTTTTCAGCCACAGTAACCTGAATTATGATGTCACTGAGGCCAGGGGACAGTGCAGGCCGGAGAGGTCAGTGTTCCCAAGATACACCGCATAGCCCAGACCACCTCTATATATGATTCCACTCAAAGACATCTAAGCACGCAGATCCTCACCCAACTCTCCAGTGGAGGGTTTGTGTTTGTGAAGCATCTTAGTTTGATGCCCTCTAGATTTCCATTCTATCCTGGAGGTAGGCATCCTCGTCCTGTGTGTCCCACAGAGAACCCCCAGACCAAAGATCTCTGCTTGCTCAGGACCATCTGAAGGGCAGGGAATAAAGCCTGGTCTTCTGTCACTAGCATGTGCTTTCCTTCCACCCGTTTCTAAACTGCTATTAAAAGTAGAGGAAGGAATTGAGGCACTGAGAAACTATTTTTATGTATAACTGCAAACCATGATAGCTTGTGTAACACATGGAAATTGAATATGTCAGAATATTTTAAGATTACCTTTTAAAGTACCATTCATATGCAATGAGGGACTTTTAAAATTTGTAAATGGCAATGGGATCATTACAGTTTACAAATAAATGTGAAAATACCATGCAAACTCTCTGAAATTAGGTGTTCTCATCATTATTCAAAAATTTTGTAATGTTGCTGCCACAACTTTTTGCTTTTCAAGTGTATTTGGAAAGCTTGAATGCTTTGATTTAGTCATTGCTTTGGCTCTCCAGTTGACTATTTTGAATGGGCATGTATGACCCAGACTTCAGTGGATGCCCCGGGAAGTGGGTGGAAAGAACACAGGAATAAGAGGAGCCAGAACATGTCCCAGGCACTCAGCCTGGTAAAAGCAGCCCTTGAGAAAATGGAAGAAGACCCTGGCTAAGCCCATTAGCTCAGGCTTGAGAAGTCCCTTAACAGCATAGTTTGGAAGTCAGTGCTCTGTGTGGGCTCTGATTATGTCTTAGCTTAAAAGGCCAATGTGTTTACTAATTCTTTGTATCATTTTACTTCCTATCTAGCTATTGTGAATGATGGTGGACTGTAGGGATTCTCAGACTGGGATAATACGGCCACATGGCCCCCAAAGCCTAGTTCTGCCACTTCCCAGCAGCATGACCTGAACCTTGATGGGTCTGCACCATTGTTTAGAACTGTTGTGAAGTCTAAATGCAATGCCTGAAAACCATTGGTTATATGTTAATAAATGGTAACTGACATTGTTAACATTAACTACAACAAATAGTAGTATTTATTATTACCATCACAGAAAAAGAAATTATTCAATAGCTTCTGGTTTCCTGGCAAGAGACCCACAGCCACAGCCTTGGTTAGAATTTCTGTCCTTAAGGAGACCCATCCAACTGCAGTACAGGAGATGATTGAATGTTCTTTCCATGTTCTTTTAAATTTATCAAGCTGCTCAGTCTTTACACTAATTGTTAGTCTCAAATTATTTCTCATTTAGATTATGCTAATAAGATAGTGTACTTGAAAAATTGCATTTATAAAGATGACCAAGAAATAAAAATATAATTTGCATATTTTAATCGAAAGATTCTTTATTTCTTTTCTTTGTGGTAAAAATAATGTGGCCTAATTATTTTAGTATAAGATTTTACTTTTAAAAGGACTTGCACTATTATTCACTGATAAGTGGACTTCAGGGTTTTGAGGAAGACCAGTTGATTACAATTCCCAAATTTGCAGTCTGATAGCTTGTAACATTGATCTGACGTCAACCCCTGGTCAGCAGAAGCATAAGATCCTAATGCATACAGAGCAGGAATGCAAATGCAACACAGCTTTCTGAAGGAATGCATTTCCCTTCTCATTAGAGAAACAACCCCAGACAACTGTAGGTCCAAGAATCCTAAGCCAGCGAGTATGCTCCATGGATATCTTGGCTGAACACCCCTTTGCACAGACCTGTACCTCTAAGACCTCACTTAGAAATGAGGTACATTCATCATGGTGCAGCCATTCAGGATGCTGGCAACACCACTCAAGGCATTTCAGAAGGTGTGGTACAGGACCAGACAGGTGGAGCCTGGTGGGAAAAGGAGGATTTCTCCAATGAAATCCCCCAAACCATGGCCATATCTTCTTAAAGAGGCACAGAGCACATTAGCACTTTAATGATTTTGAGGGATCCCTCAGTAATAATAACTAATAATAATTCCTGCTTAGCTTTCGTTTTTCTTTATAATATAATAGACAAAATAACCCTTGTGTGTACTGTCTACTGACACTGTAGGAATCATCTGTAGCAGTGAAGGGAGAGAACTCTGGAGCAGACTAAATGGATTAAAATCTTTTTCTGATACTTAATATTATATGAATTTGTACAAATTATATAGCTTCTCCATACCTAATTTTTCTGCTCTGTAAAATGGGAACAATACCATTGCTTATTGTGCTATAAATGTTCTGCAGAACAGATAAGATAACCCCATTAATGTCCTTGCAAAAAACCTGGCACCTGAGTACTTGGTAAACTTTGGTCTTGATTATTGTTATTCAGTGTTCATGACCCTATAATATACTTTTTTTAAAAAGTTATTGAAGGTGACCAGGTGACATATCCCAGTCCTTGCAGACCCAGGCTCAGAGACCCTGTTCCATGTAAGCAGAAGGTGGGAGAGAGGGAGTGAACATGTTGATATCCTACTTTGAGATCTAGACATGTTGGACTTTTATCTGTTCAGATGCTCACTTCTGTCTCTGTGCTCACATCTGCCTTCTAGACTTGTGACATCAGTCAGAATCTGGCATTCTTCTAGTGGTGAAGCCTTAGCAACCTTGGGCAGATCATTCCTTTTCCTTAGCAAAGCTACAACAGGATGATTTAGATTTATAATCATAATGCTGTGTTGTTAGAAAAAGTGGAATCTATTTTCACACACTATAATAAGGTTGAGTTGACCACGACTCACTTCAGATAGATTATCTGTTTAATATTGTGGAAGACAGTGTTTTACAATTAAGGAGCTATAGAATTTGTATATGTAGAAAATTTAGAAATTCACATTTTCAGATCACCTCACTCCTATTGGTGTCAGATAATTACAGCTCTTTGGTACTCATATTTCTCTAGTTATTTCAATAATGACAAATTTTCCAAGGCTGATTCACTGTGAAACTCATGAAGCTTCAGCTTCAAGTTTCCACTTGCATAAGCCTCTTTCAGGCTTGGAGCAGGGTCCTGGATATTTTATATATGTCTATTTCATATTCTTTTTCTTAAAGAAAGACCCTGAAAATGTATAAGCTAACAGTTATGCAAAATTTAGATCTGACCTTCCAACTTCATTGCAGGTCTGGCTTTTCTAGGTGAGAAAAAAAATACTTTAACAAAGAGTAATCTAGTAAAATTAAAAAAAAAAAAGCAAAAACCTACAGAAAGGACTGATGCTACAGGGTAACCTCTGCAGGCTGTAGAAAATTCCTATAGATTTTGTTTTTAGGGATGTTTTTCTCACCATGCCCATTAAAAACACATAACACAATACAGCACTTTTAGTTTTTTGATAGTATTTTTCTTCTCAAAGTGTTTTTTTATTCACCAGACACCTTTAGAAATAACTACCTTAATTCCTATGTATTAATCTATTCATGATGTAATTCTGCAAGTCACCTGTCATTCTAAACCAGGCATCTACATACACACATATACACACATTTGCAGTCAACTTGAAGTCCTGGAAAAAAATGGTAAACAAAAACAAGTAGAAAGAGGGATAACTGGAATCCTGAAATTTTAGGGTTCTCTGTAAACTAATTTACCAGCAAATGCATTGATAATTATTTTCCATCAATTTGTAAAAGTTTTATTGACAATTTTGCTTTAGGGAATTGAACTGAATTCAATCCTACCAGAGAAGAGAAGGACTGGATAATTCTTCTTCAGCCCTATACTCATCTAAAATGTGTTTAAATGATATATAAACAAACAAATAAACAGGCAAATAAATAATAATGTATATACTATTTTTTTAATAATCTAAAATATTACACATAGGAACCTATAAAATATTTTGTACCTCAGCTAACAATCCAATTACCAAATGACCAGTGGCCAGTACAGATCACTAGATCTCTTGAGAATCACTCAGAATCTAATCACATATGTTAATGCTTATCAAATTGTGTAATTCCAATTACATGCTATAATATTTGACTATTTTTCTGACTTAAAAAAGATGAATGCCCAATTAATCAAGTCTTCTTTCTGAGCCACAGTACAATTTTGAACAGGGGATGTTAATCCTTGCTTTAAAATTAGTGTCAAAAATAGTTTTATTATGCAAATATTCGGCAAGCATATTTTCCCTTTCATGGGCATGAAAATTCGCATTTGAGCCTTATAATTAAATTAACACATCAAGGGAATCATGCATGAAATTATTATTTCAAGATAAAAGTAACTGTATGGGCAAGACTGGTGTCATGATGTTAAAAAATTGTAGATGAACTATAGCCTTTGAACTTCCTTAATACTGTAATGACATGGTTATTTTACATTTCAGAGATCATTTAAAAATAACACATACCAAGCGCAACTCTAGCTGCAGATGCATCATAATTGATCCAGAAGGACACCCATGAGAGAATCGTAATTAGTATAGAGGGCATGTAAGTCTGGAGAATGAAGTATCCAATGTTTCTCTTCAACCGAAAGCTCAAGGAGAGCCGAGGATAGGCACCTATGATAAACAGACAAAGATTACACTGGAGAAAAGACACAGAAGACAAAAAAGTTGGCTTTGACCTCCATTGGTCAACAGCATGCATTTGAAAAGCCTATGAACTAAGGGGTGACCCATGAAATTTGCTTCTCTGTGCGTAAAGGTATTTTATAGAAGAATTGGGAGGAGGGTGCATTTCAATCTCTAAGAGAATGATGAGGATACTCTTCTAAAGCTACACGTTCAGCTGAGAACTATCCCTGGGAAAATTTTGAGGAAATTTTTAGCTTAGAATACAGAATCATGCCAAGTACCTTGTTTATTATTTAATTTACAGCTGTTCCCTTTTTCTCCATTGTAAGTAAAGGAAATTTGGCTCAGGTTTTATTGAAATGGCTTTTACCAGTTGTCCCTTCAGCCCATCAAGAGCAACCCTGTGCACAGACATTGAATTACTGACCCTCAACTGAGGAAGCTCAGGGGGTACTCTTAAGAGCTGGAGAGGCAGAGATGCAGGTCTAGTCTTCCAGAAGGTGGCAGTATACACTGTGATGCTCCACTCTGACCACAGAAAAGGCGTTAATGAGATCCTCAGAGAGGCATCTTGCCCCAGTGCTAATCTGATGTGTGTATCCCACTTTCTATACTTTTGGAACCCCACCATTACAGAATAAGAAAATAGCCCTCTGATTATGCCACATTTAGTTTTATATTTGGCTTCTCCATTTTATTTTGTTTTTCTTGGAGTAAAGCAAGGGTAGGATCCATTTCCTCCTGTCCACTTCAACCATCCACTTTATCAGTTCCAAATCTCCCTGATTTAGGTTCTAGTGAAGCTGATGGAAGGTTAACCAGTGAAAACCCAATGACCTTCTCTAATCATCAAGTTTTTTTGCCTCTTTCTCTCCCTCCATCACTGATGGATGATGCTCCATTCCTGAGATTGCTGTACCTTGCTTCTCTTGACCTCCTTCTATTCTTGGGTTGTTTTTTTTTTTTGACCTCCTTCTAGTCTAAGACTGAAAAGCTCCTATTCTCTCACATTCAAACTTTCCAGACTTTATTCAATGTCTCCTTCAGTTTTTGTCCCTTTATTCTTTTCTTAAGCAGCTTGACTCACTCATATGATTATTAGTTCTATGTTGAAAATAAAAGATATTTATCTCCAGGCTCCTACTTTGGCATCAACCGCATTTTCATCCAGAATTGTATAAAGGAGAAAAGAAGAAGGAGATCTAGCACTTAAAGGTTGAGAATGTGGGAAATTCCCTTTGGTCATGTGTGTGTGTGTGTGTGTGTGTGTGTGTGTGTGTGTGTGTGTAATTTCTATTACATAGCTCTGATCAAATGCATACATAATATTGTCATCAAAGGATAAGCATTTTCATACTTATTTAAAATTATTTGTAAACGCAATTTAAAAATTTCCCAATTTTCCTTCAGATGTATACATATGTACTCTAGCTTACAAAAACATTTTCCTGAATGCAACAAATTTAGATTATTTCCATTTCTACAAAACTATAAATAATATTCTTAAGAATATCTTTGAGTAGAGTCCTTTTGCTGTATTTGATTTATTTATTTCCTTAGGGTGAACATGAAAAAAGAGTAATTACAAAGCCAATGTCTAGGCTTTTGACACTTATTGCCAAATTACTGTGCCAAAAAATCATACCAGTGTACATGTCACTATGAGCACTTTATAGAACTGCCTATCTCACCTTGTAAACACAACAATGTTTCAGAACATTTCTTAAAAATACTTTTGCTAACTTTTGGGGGAAAATGTTGTCCTTTCCAATTACTCTCTTTGATTTCATACTTCCTAAATGTTTGTTTGTCTTCTGTATTAAGCTCATAAATAATCTGATTATACTATTTATTCATTTTTCTCAGTTTTTGTTCCATTTACTTATTTTTTACCTATTCACTTAAGTTCTTTTGACACTAGTTCTTATTTGTATTCTCTGCATTTCTTCAGTTGTTTGTTTTAAAATTTGTATTGGGTTTGAGTAGGGGACAACATATAAATATAGTTTAATTTATCCATTTCATTTTTCTTATTTTTAAAACTTGATTTTAGTCTTAGATAAGTTCACAATAGAATTAACCACAAACTTGTTTTGAAGGTTGATAATTATTTCAGTGTTTGATATAAAGCATACATGCATATTGATTTTTGTTCTATAAAGAGCAACCAATCTTCCCAACACCATCAATGGAATAAGCTTCCCTTGACATAGGTTTGATATATCCTATTATTGTTTTACATGATGTTTTATGTATATGTGGATCCTTGATCTGATGTGTCATTGAACTAGGTCAGAGTCTCATTATAGGCCTTGTCATCTCCAGATTCCTGAAGTATAGCACAGACACTCGCTATCAACCCATATTAAAAACCTTTTATGGCCCACTGCTTCCTATAAAGGTTTAAATATTCATGAGGGAATTTTAGTTTCTCAAAAATGTTTCCCTAAATTAACTCCAGTTTTATTTTCCACTATATCTTTTCATTAACCATACATTTTCTAGCTCAAAGAGTGTTCTCACTACCTAAAAATAATTGTCCGTATTTCCTGCTCCTGCTGATTCACCCCCACTTTTCCCTCCTTATGAAATATCTTTCATTACCCACATTCCAAAGCCTTGATCAAATGCCACATCCTCCATGAATCCGTTCTTCTTCTTTCCCCAAAGTGTAAATGATTACTTATGAGAGATTTTTTTAATACAATTATTACTATTTATCAAGGCAGGATCTTCCTTAGTAATTTGTACAGTCCCTAGTGCAGAGTTTGTGAAGTGATGTCTAAACTATCATAGGGTATCAACAATACATCTGTATGAATAAAAATGGGAGTATTACATTTCTTTATATTACTCTCAGCAAATGTAATACTCAAAACGTTCAACATCTTTATTGAATCTGTTTGAAATCCTACAACAACTTTAATATCTTTATTGAAATAACTTCATTGTTGGATCTTAGTTTGAAATTCCATGGCAATCTCGGACTTTACCTATCACTTATCATTTGCTGCTCTTGTTTCAGTTATGTGTCACTCTATCCGCTATACTTGGAATAGTTTCTTTATTTGTCAGGATGGATTGACTAATGTTGCAGTAACAAAAGGCACCCCAATCTCTGTAGCTTACAACAAAGATTTTTCTTTCCTTGTGCTACATATTCACTTAGCTTTCTATATCTAGGACACTGCTGGACATTGTGATAGAAATGCCATACATACTTTCCTTCACACTTCCTTGTCTAGAGCAAGTCCTACTGTCAATCTTTTTGTCATTTTGTTCTTTCCCAAGGGAGAGTAGCAAATACACTTTTTGAATGATAAAGTAATCTACCTTATTCTGCAACTTTCCTTTTTCCAAGTCAACTTCTTTCATATTTTCTAAAGTCCACCTTCAGGATAATTTTTCCCAACAGAGGCAAATATTGATACTTATGCAATGAAGTATGATTGATACTTATGCAATGAAGTATGCAATGATGCTGTTGGGAATACTTGCCCCATATAATAAGAAGGTCAACGACATGAATGGTCAAATATTTGGAAAATCACTATAGACCATGAGGAAAGGAATACTAATATGATTCCAAAAATGCCTTAATCTCTGGAAATTTGTCAAGATATAACACAGAATTTAGAATAACAAAATTCATAACACAGAAATTAGATTTAAGACATTTGCCACTCTCCTATGTATTTTTTCTACTTATTGAAATCGAAGTGCTACTTCAAATAAAAAAAAATTTTACATATTCATCATATGCTCCACTTATTCCAGTCTCTTAATCCCAGAAATAGAAATAATGAAGGAAGCAGACAACAAATGAGTAAGAAAGGAGTCTACACTCCCAACTAGCTCTTAATCCATGTTAGAGAGAGACTGATACAATCTGGCCCTAGTAAAACGGAGTAAGGGTCATGCTGAAGATACAAAGATATTCTAGAGCATGAGATTTGGTGATGGAGGGGAGTTTTCATAGCATCTGAACCAAGATACTACTCTTGGTTGAATACAATTCTTTTCAGCAGGAAAGAAGGAGATCCTTCAATGTAAAAGACTCACTAGGGGCAAATGAAGAACCTTTCAATATGCCGTGAGAAAGAGCCCTCAGAATGTTAATAAACACAAGAGTTCTCAGAGATATTAAGACTTGTTCTAGGCCAAGGCCTTTAACATTGAACATCTTAAAGAGCACAGAAAAGTCTTTTTGTAGCTTTTGTTGGATAAAGTCCTTACACTGCAGGGCGAATGGCGTGATGTATGCTGTGTCTATGGGAAAACTCCCCACATGATCACAGCTAAGCGGTTAATAAAGTTAAAAAGTGGTGAGTCAGCTACACCAAGACATACCCTTCAAAATGGCAATAGGAGTTTAAAAATTACAATAGAAAGGCACAGAAGCCCTAAAGCTTGTGTGCCAATGCAGATGTGGTCTGGTTCCCAAGTAGATGCTGAACCAACAGCCAGAAGAACAGTCCCTGAACACAAGTGCATTGTTCCAATTCAAGGCTTCCTTGGCAAAACTACCTATTGAAGATGCTGATCTCAACCCTTTCTCCCTAGATGCACTAAAAGTTATGCCAAAAACAAGGCTCTGGGTATTGAATCTAACCTAAATTAATATTGCTCTCTATAGCGTTAATATTGTTTAAGAACACACAAAAAACTGTCGACAAAGAGTACTATGTTACTTTTGAGGAGGGAGAGAGCCACTCAAATGTGTTCATAAAGTAATAAGCTGATATTTTAGCAACTACAGCAGAGCTGACTTATACACATGTGTGTCTCTCTCCTTAAGGTGGCCACTGTGAGGGGCTCTCCCACTATTGCCTAAAAGTTTTGTGAGTTTTTCTTAAATCATGCTGTCTCACTCATTTATAATGTACTTTTTTACATTATAACACAACCTAAAATTCAAAATAGTGTTACTAATTTTCTTGTTCCCATTACTAGTCACCTGAATTATTTGATTTAAAAAAATCCATGAAGGGCAGGACATATATGAAATAGGAAAGAGAGAAAGGACAGAACTGGAACTCAAAAAAATGTTTTCAGATTGTTACAATAGGCAATGATTCTATTTCTGATTCTCCAGAGTAAAACCAGAATATTGTATTACATGACTCTGGAGCAAAGGGTGGTGGTGTCTAAGGGCTTAGGTTCAGCCTCATGGCTTATTTTCAATATTCCTTTGGTAAGCTGACTATCCTGACCATCAAACCCTCATTTCCTTGTGTTGAAATAGGGCAAGGATATCACAGTAAAAAAAAAAAAAAAGACGTTCCACTTCATCAAAATTACAAACTATTAATCTGCAAAGGAAATCATCTGGTGAGACATGTTTGATAGGTCAGGAGCCCTTAAAGGAAAATGATTTCATAGTACAAAGGTTAGATAACTAAGTTATCATTTAGCACTGAGAGTAAGCTTGCTCTGGTCCCACAATAGCCATAGCATGAAAGTAAACTAAATGTCCATTCATAGATGAATGGATAAAGAACACACACGCGCGCGCACACACACACACACACACACACACACACACACACACACGAATATTACTCAGCCATAAGAAAGAATGAGATCTTGCCATTATGACAACATGGATGGACCTAGATGTATTATGCTAAGTGAAATAAGTCAGAGAAAGACAAATACTATATGATTTCACTTATATGTGGTACATAAAAAAAAACAGAAATAAATGAGTAGAAAAAAAAACAAACAATGCAGAAACAGACCCATAAATACAAGGAGCAAACTGGCTGCCAGAGGGAAGATATGTAAGTGATGGGCTAAACGGGTGAGGGGAGTGGGAGATACACGCTTCCAGTTATGGAATAACTGGGTTAAATAATGGAGATGAAAGGTACAGAATAGAGAACATATTCAATGGTATTGTAACAGTTGTATGGTGACAGCTAGTAGCTACAATAGTGAGCAGAGTATAATGTGTAGAGCTATGGAATCACTATATTGTATACTTGAAACTAATGTAACATTGTGCATCAACTATATTTCAATAAAAAGAAGACAATATCAAGTGTTAGTGAGGATGTGGAGAAATTAGAACCTTCATGTACTGCTCGTGGGAATGTTAAATGCTGCCATCACTTTGGAAAGCAGTTTGATAGTTCTTCAAAGGGTTAAATATAGTTACTATATGATCCAAAAATTCCGGTCCTAAGCACACACCTAAAGGAATGGAAACATATCTACAGAAAAACTTGAACATGAATATTCAGAGTAACCCTATTCTTAATCGCCCAGTGTTCATCAAATGATGAATGGTTAAACAAAATATGATATATTCATATAGTGGAATGTTATTCAGCAATAGAAAGAAATAAAGTGTTGATATATGGCATAACATCGATGAAACTTCAAAACATCATGTTAAGTCAAAGAAGCCAATCACAAAAAGATCATATAGTATATAATTCAATTTTTATAAAATACATAGAATAGGCAAATCCAGAGAAACAGAAATTCGATTAGTGGTTGCCCAAGGCTTTGGGGTGGGGAAATGGGGAATGTTTGCTAATGGGTACAGGGTTTCTTTTTTTTTTTTTAATGTTTATTTTTGAGAAACAGAGAGCACACAAGCCAGCAGGGAAGGGGCAGAGAGAGGAGACACAGAATGCGAGCTGGCTCCAGGCTCTGAGCTGTCAGCACAGTGCCTGAAGCGGGTTCAAACTCATGGACCCTGAGATCATGACCTGAGCTGAAGTCCGGCACTTAACTGACTGAGCCCCCCAGGCCCCCCAGGGTTTCTTTTTGAGTTGATGAAAATATTCTGAAATTGAATGCAGTCATGATTATACAACTCTGTAAATACACTAAAATCACTGAATTGTTAAATTTAAATGGGTGAACTGTATGGTATCTAAATTTTATTTTGATAATCTATTAAAAGAAAAAATAGGATATCTATTACATGTATTTTACTGGAAATTAAATGGCTTAATTTATATTAAATAACCAATGTGCTATCTGGACTAACATGCACATTTAATAAGTACAAGTTGCTCTTCCTTTCCATTTCTTCCTCGATGGTGCCTTCTGTGCTCAGGATTCTGTAATCTAAAAATTCTTACCATTGAGCATTAAAAAGAATGTCCTGGTAGTTTTAAAAGTAAGTTCAAGAAGTAACAGTAGATGAGATTTTATTTTTATTTTTATTTTTTGAGAAGAAAGTGTGGGGCAATGAATTTCTGAAGAAATTTGGCTTCTGTGGTGAGACATGTCTGATAGGCCAGGAACTCTTAAAGGGAATGATTTCATAGTGAAAAGATGAGATAGATAAGCTCTCATTTAGCACTGAGAGTAAGCTTGCTCCGGTCCCACCATTTTGGACTGAAGAATTAGTATTTGTCTAGGAAGCGTGGGTGATCTGTCTCTTAGGATCCTTCTAATGAAAGTCAGTGGGAAGAATAAAAGAATGGGTTATGTCTCTAGAATTTAAGATTAAATTATATTGTAAGATAGAGATGATAATTCCTTCTTTTAGTGGTTTATATAATACTTTCTCTAGACCTCTAGTAGATATTATTTATAAACTCAATGGACAATAAGTTGATTACAGGGCTTTACTAAAGCATGGGGCTCACAAATGGACTTTCAAAAAATTAAGTGAATGTATTCATAGTGTGACATGAAGACTTTAAAAATATTTGTAATCTGTCATGATCATTAATGAAAAGCAGAGTAGTATTTTGAAAATAGATTTTTGAAGAATAGAAAATTCACATATCTTAACAGATATGTTCATTATCATTCATTTTGGGATTCTTCTCTTTTTTTTTCTCCTAATCTTGACAGAAGTATTTTGAAATAAAGCCAGAAGATATCAGTCCAAATGTACCCCAGAAAAAAGGAGCAGAAATAAAAACATGACATAATTAAAGAACCATATGAAAAAAATCTGTTTTTGAGGAGATTGGGGCAAGATGGCAGAGAAATAGGGAGCTCCATACTTCCTACCTACATCTTTCAAACAAAGAAGGTACTGAAACCAAAGGGCTCTAAACCACAAGAGACTGGAAGAAAAGAGATGGAGTCCACTAAGAAGACAGTCTCATAGGTGCATGAGTGTCAACTGGGGAAGATAAAAATGGTCTGGGACATGGAGGCACAGAGGGAGGGACGCCCCTCAGTAGAGAGACAGAAAGAAGAGATAAGGTGGCTGAGGAATCTTAGAATGGTCCCTGAAGAAGAGAACTTCCTCCAGGACAGAGAGGGGTCCTATCATCTCATCTCTAACTGCAGGGTTTTCAGAGAGAGAGATCCTACCTCTAACTGCGGAGATTTCTTTGGGCTGGGTGCCTCTGCCAGAAACTCCCTCCGGGATAGACAGTATGCAAGGGATCGCAGTCGCAGTCGGCATCAGGAAGAACTAGTCCCCTACTTGATCTTTTGCTTGGAAGTGCCCCTGCTTGCATCATTACATTTTGAGTGGTGTCATTAATGGCACGGAGTAAGATCTGGAAATGAGGCTGGGTGCGGGACAGAAAACATGACCAACTTTTGCTGCATCTGCAGCACAGTGAGATCAGACCCAAAAGAGTGATTCAAAATGCCTGGTTTGAGAAGGGACTTGGGGGTCGCCATTTCTCTTCCCACAACCACAAGACGGGCCCCATAGGACCCACAGTGGAGGCAAGACCCAACTACTCCAAGCCATGCCCATCTGAGCTGGGTAGCTGTTTTGTTACAGAAGTCTTTGGATAGATCATACGAAAACAGCGCCTCTCCCAAGATCAGCACTGACGCATTGCCATGATTAACTCTAGATCAATCCTGGCCATTCAGATATATTCTCTTTTATCTAATTCTTATTTTTCCCTTCCTCTGGACTGGGTTTCTGGATATAGGTTTGCTTAAACAGGCATATATAATGCATTCTCTTGATGCATGCTCTACATCTCCATCATTACCTTCTTTTCGCTCTCTCTGAAATAATCAGACTATATAGTTTATCTGGGTAACATTATCTGTTTTTTTTTCCTCATCACCTCCTGCCATATTCTCCTTTTACTCTATCTGAACCAAGGCTTTTAGTCTTTCTGCCTGGTCAATGTTCAATTTCTTTTTCTCTCCACCCCTGTCATTTCTCTCTTTGTATATGCTCTTCCATCAGCAATGCCTCCACCCTGCTCTTAATTTGTAGCTAGGATTTCTGGTTTTATGCTTTTAGACTATCTTTGTCTTTTGTTGTTTTTGTTTTGTTTTTCCTTTCACTTTGTTTATCCGTTTGTCAGTGTGTTTGCATGCTTTTGTTCCCTGTTTGTCTATGTGTTTTCCCTTCCAATGCTACCTCAAGAAACAAGCCAATGTACACATGCTGGAGTGCCCCAAATATCATTATGAGTAGGGAAATAAAATAACCTAAGTCTGAACAAGAGAGACCAAAGGGGAGCATTAAAAGAACACTTCCTGAATTGACAGGACCTGGACAGTCCATGAGTTTCCTTTTATATAACAATATTTGAAGGGGCAGAGCACTTAACAAGCTTTTAAAACTTACAAGAGACAGAAAGCTAGCCAAAATGATGAAACGGAAGAATTCTCCTCTAAAGAAATTCCAGAAAGAAATGACATCTAAGGAATTGCTCAAAACAGATATAAGCAACATAACATATCCAAGAATTTAGATCAATAGACATAATTAATACCTGGACTTGAAAAAAGCATGGAAAGGAGGGGCAAGATGGCAGAGACGTAAGGAGCTCTGTAATCTTTGCCTGCCCATATCTATCAAACTGAGAAGGACTGAAACCACAATACTCTGATCTGCAAGAGTGGGAGGAAGACACACAGAGTCCAGAAAGAAGACAACTTCAAAGGTGCCTGAGTGAGTGAAAATTGGGGAAATAAAAAGGACCGGGCCCCGGAGGTGTAGAGGAGAGGGAGCCCCAGCCCAAAGCAAAGCCAGAAAGGGCAAAGGAGAGCAGACAGAGCCCCAAAGAGACAAGGGGAAGAGAAAGAGATCCTGAAAACACTCATAGAACTGTTTCTAGAGAAGAGAAAATAACTCAGCCGAGGACGGAGAGGGATATTATCATCCCATATATAACCACTGAGCGTAGGGATAGAAATCTATCCCAATTAGCTGGTGCATTCTCCCTTGGGCTCTGCATTCCAGATCCAATTCTAGGCGGTGCCAGGAGAAACAGCTCCCTGACTCCCTACTCAATCCCGGTTAGACAGCCAGCCGCCTGTGGGAGTACATATCATCTCAGGCAGTAGCATTAAAGTGCATGGACTAGGATTTGGAAATGAGGTGGGGCTTGTAAAATATAACTTGGTCCACCCACGCACAGGGAGATCTAAATGAAAAGAGTGGCTTGCAATACTTGGTTCCAGAAGGGCTTGTGGTAGCGCCAATCTTCTTCCTGCAACCACAAAGGCTGGGCCTCAAAGAACAGTCCCCGAGACCTAGTACACCAAACCACACACTCCCATGCTGGAGAGCTGCCTGGTTTTTTTTTTTTTTTCTTGCCATTTAGCTATATTTTCCCTTATCTCATTCTTATCTCTCCCCTCCGCTGGTTATACACTTTTAAACTGTCCATTGTCTTTTGGTGTTTCTGTCCCCCCCTTTTTTTCTTTTCTTTGCTTTTCTTTGCCTTTTGATTTGCTTGTTTCTTTGATTTGTCTGTGCGTTTGCATGCTTTTGTACCTTGTGTGTTTGTCTGTTTTCCTTTTCAGGGATATCTCAAGAAATAAGCCAAAGTACACATGGTGGAGAGTACCAAATATCACTGAGTAGGGAAATGAAATTATCAAAGGCACAACAAGAGAAACCGAGAAAGACCATTAAAAGAACACTTCCTAAAAGGACAGACCCTGGTCACTCAATGAGCCTCATTTAATAGAGCAATACTAACCAGTGCACAGTGCATAATGAGCTCTTAAAAATGACAAAAGACAGAAAGCTACCCAAAATGAAAAAATGAAAGCACTCTCCTCTAAAGAAATTCCATGAAGAAGTCACAGCCACAGAACTGCTTAAAACAGATATAAGCAACATAACTGAAGAAGAATTTAGAACAATTGTCATAAAATTTATTGCTGGGCTTGAAAATAGCATCAGAGAAGCTATTGATACAAAGACTAAGGACCTTCAAAATAGCTGTGATGAGTTAAAAAAAAAAGTCTATACATGAAGTGCATGATAAAGTGGAGGTGGTCATTGCATGGATTGAAAGGCAGAGAGGAAAATAGGTGAATTAGAAGACACAGTTACAAAGAAAGAAGCCAAGAAAAACAGAGAGAAATTGATACAGGAGCACTAAAGGAGAATTCGAGACCTGAGTGATTCAATCAAATGGAACAATATCTGTACCATAAGAATTCCTGAAGAAGAAGAAAGAGAAAAAGGTACTGATGGGGTGCTTGTTCAAATTATAGCTAACAACTTCCTCAATTTGGGGAAGGAAATAGACATTAAAATCCAAGGGGTGCAGAGAACACCCCTGAGATATAACTTGAAATAACCTTCGGCAGGATATATCATAGTGAAACAGGCAAAAGATAAAGAGAGAATTCTGAAAGCAGCTAGGGATAAAAGGGCCCTAACATACAAAGGGAAGCCTATCAGAGTGATTACAGACCTATCTACTGAAACTTGGCAAGCCAGAAAGGAATGACAGGAAATCCTCAATGTGATGAACAGAAAAAATATGCAGCCAAGAATCCTTTATACAGCGAGCCTGTCATTCAAAACAGATGGAGGGATAAAGATTTTCCCAAATAAACACAAATTAAGAGAATTCATCACTACCAAACCAGCCCTACAAGAAATCCTGAGAGACTCTATAACAGAAATGTTGCAAGGAACACAAGGTATCACAGACACCACTACAAGCATAAACTCTACAGAGAACACAATGAATCTAAACCCACATTTTTCAATAATAACACTGAATGTAAATGGACTGAATGTTCCAACCAAATGACATAGAGCAGAAAAATGTATAAAAAACCAAAATCCATCTATTTTCTGTCTACAAGAGACTCATCTTAGACCTGAAGACACCTTCAGATTGAAAGTAAGGGAATGGAGAAATATTTATCATGCAACTGGTAGTCAAAATAAAGCCAGAGTATCCATAATTATATCAGACAAATTGGACTTTAAAGTAAAGGCAGTAACAAAAGATGAAGAAGGACATTATATAACAATTACAGGGTCTTTCCATCAGGAAGAGCTAACAGTTATACACATCTATATGCAGAATACAGGAACAACCAAATATAAAAAAAACACAGTTAATCACAAACAGAAATATTCTTATTGATAGCAATGTGCTAATTGCAGGGACTTTAATACTCCACTTATACCAATGGATAGATCAACCAGAAAGAAAATCACTAAAGAAACAATGGACTTGAAAGACACATTCAAAAAGAGGAAATTGATAGATATATTTAGAACTGTGCATCCTGAAAATAGGAAATTCACCTTCATCTTGAGTGTGCATGGTACATTCTCCCTGATAGATCATATACTGGGACATGAGCAGCCTTCCATAAATATAAATGAATTGAGATTATAGCACGCACACTTTCAGATCACAATGCTATGAAACTTGAAATCAATCACAGGAAAAAGTCTGGAAAACCTCTAAAAATGTGGAGGTTAAAATCCACCATAGTAAAGAATGGTTGGGCCAATCAGGCAATTAGAGAATAAATTTAAAAATATATGGAAAAAAATGAAAACAAAAATAAAACAATGCAAACTCTCTAGGATTTTGCAAAGACAATACTAGGAGGAAAGTGTATTGCAATTCAAGCCTGTTTTGACAAACTAGAAAAGGGGCAAAATCAAAATCTTACATAGCACCTAAAGGAACAAGAAGGGGAGCAGCAAAAGCACCCCAAGCCTAGTAGAAGAAGAGAAATTATAAAGATCAGGGCAGAAATTAACAATATAGGATCCAAAAAAAAAACATTTGAACAGATCAATGAAACCAAGTGATGGTATTTTGAAAAAATACACAAAATTGATAAACCTCTAGCCAGACTCCTCAGGCAGAAAAGAGAGAACACACAAAAGAAAAAATCATGAATGAAAATGGATCTATCACAACCCATCCCTCAGAAATACAAGCAAACATCCGAATATCAACAAACTGGACAATCTAGAAGAAATGGACAAATTCCTAACCACACATGCACTACCAAAATTCAAATGAGAAGAGATAGAAAATCTGAACAGACCCATAACCAGTGAAGATGTCGAATCAGTTATCAAAAATGTCCCAATGAATAAGAGCTCGGGGCCAGATGGCTTCCCTGGGGATTTCTACTAGACTTTTAAAGTAGAGTTAAGACATATTCTTCTCAAGCTGTTCCAACAACTATAAATAGAAGAAAAACTACTGGACTCATTCAATGAAGCAAGCATCACTTTGATTCCAAAACCAGACAGAAACCCACCAAAAAAAGAAAATTACAGGCCAATATCCTTAATGAATACAGATGCAAAAATACTCAACAAGATACTAGAAAATCGAATTCAACAACATACAAAAAGAATTATCCACCATGATCAAGTGGGATTCATTCGTGAGTTACAGGGCTGGTTCAATATTCACAAATCCATCAATGTGATATATCACATTAACAAAAGAAAAGATAAAAACCATATGATTCTGTCAATAGATGCAGAAAATCATTTGACAAAATACAGAATTTTTACATAATAAAAAATCCTTGAGAAAGTCGAGATAGAAGGAACTTACTTAAACATTATAAAAGTCACTTATGAAAAGCCCACAGTTAATATCATCCTCAATGAGGAAAAACTGAGGAATTTCCCCCTGAGATCAGGACCACAACAACGATGTCCATTTTCACCACAGTTATTTAACATAGTGTTGGAAATCCTACCATCAGCAATCAGACAACAAAAGGAAATAAAAGGCATCAGAATTGGCAAAGAAGAAGTCAAACTTTTATTTTTCTCAGATGACATGATACTTTACATGGAAAACCAGACCAACTCTACCAGAAGCCTACTAGAACTGATCCATGAATTTAGTAAAGAAAAAGGGTAGAAAATCAATGTACAGAAATTGGTTGCATTTTTATACACCAATAACGAAGCAACTGAGAGAGAAATCAAGAAACTGATCCCATTCCCAACTGCACAAAAAACAATAAAATACCTAGGAATAAACCTAACCAAAGATGTAAAAGACTTGTATGCTGAAAACTATAGAAAACAGATGAAGGAAATTGAAGAAGACACAAAGAAATGGAAAAATATTCATGCTCATGGATCGGAAGAATAACTATTATTAAAATATCATTATTACCCAAAGCAATCTACATATTCAATACAATCCCAATCAAAATTGCACCAGCATTCTTCTCAAAGCTAAAACAAGCTATTCTAAAATTCGTATGGAACCACAAAAAAAACCTCGAATAGCCAAAGTAATATTGAAGAAGAAATCCAAAATGGGAGGCAATACAAATCCAAACTTCAGCCTCTGCTACAAAGGTGTCATCATCAAGACAGCATGGTATTGGCACAATAACACACACACACACACACACACACACACACACACACACACACCAAAAGAATAGAATAGAGAACCCAGAACTGGACCCACAAGTGTATGGCCAATTAATCTTTGACAATGCAGGAAAGAGTATCCAATGGAAAAATTACAGTGTCTTCAACAGGTGGTACTGGGAGAACTGGATAGCAATATGCAGAAGAATGAAACTAGGCCACTTTCTTACACCAAACACAAAAATAAAATAAAATAAATGTGAGAGAAAACCATCAAAACTCTAGAGAGGAAGCAGGAAACAGTCTCCTGGGTGTCAACCACAGCAATTTCGAACTCAACATATCCCCAAAGTCAGAGAATCAAGAGCAAAAATGAACTATTGGGACCTCATCAAGATAAAAA
Source organism: Suricata suricatta (assembly GCF_006229205.1). Taxonomy (NCBI): domain Eukaryota; kingdom Metazoa; phylum Chordata; class Mammalia; order Carnivora; family Herpestidae; genus Suricata; species Suricata suricatta. The sequence continues at coordinate 115,930,232 of NC_043708.1, read as the reverse complement.
GCTTCTGCACAGCACAGGAAACTATCAATAAAACTAATTGGCAACTGACCGAATGGGAAAAGATAGTTGCATATAACATATTGGATAAAGGGCTAGTATCCAAAATCTACAAGGAACTCACCAAACTCCACACCCGAAAAATGAAGAAATGGGTAGAAGACATGAATAAACACTTCTCCAAAGAGGACATCCAGATGGCCAACTGACACAGGAAATGATGCTCAGAGTCACTCAGCAGTAGAGAAATATAACACATTGAGATGTCGTCTCAAGCTGGTCAGAGTGGCTAAAATCAACAAATCAAGAGACTATAGATGCTGGCGAGGATGTGGAGAATTGGGCACCCTACTACACTGTTGGTAGGATTGTAAACTGATGCAGCCATTCTGGAAAACAGTGTGGAAGTTCCTCAAAAAACTATTAAGAGAACTCCCCTATGACCCAGCAATAGCACTGCTGGGGATTTACCCAAGTGATACAGAAGTGCTGATGCATAGGGGCACATGTACCCCAATATACATAGCAGCCCTTTCAATAATAGCCAGAACATGGAAAGAGCCTAAATGTCCATCCACTGATGAATGGTTCAAGAAGATATGGTTTACCTATACAATGGAATACTACATGGCAATGAGAAAGAATGAAATCCGGCCATTGGTAGCAAAGTGGATGGACCTCAAGGGTGTTTTGCTAAGCAAAATAAATCAGGCAAAGAAAACGTAATACCATATGTTTTCACTCATAGGTCTAACATTAGAAACCTAACAGAGGACCATGGGGGGGGGAGGGGGAAAATAGTTAGGGAGAGGGAGAGAGGCAAATCATGACAGACTCTTGAATACTGAAAACAAACTGAGGGCTGAAGGGAGAGGGGAAAAAGGAAAAGGGGGGTGATGGTCATGGAAGAGGGCACTTGTGGAGAAAAGCACTGGGTGTTATATGGAATCCAACTTGACAATACAGTGTAAGTAAAAAATGGTATAACGAAAAAAAGAACAGAAAAGAAAAAGGCATGGAAGTTATCAGAAAAGCTATTGCTACAAAAATGATGGACCTTAAAAATAGTTGTAATGAATTAAAAAAATGCTATAAAAGAGGTGCATAATAAAAATGAAGGTGACGCCTGGACAGATTAAAGAGGTAGAGCGGAGAATAGGTAAATTAGAAGACACAATTATTGAAGGAGAGGAAGCCGAGAAAAAGATAGATAAATTGATCCAGGAGCATGAAAGGAGTATTCAAGAACTGAGTAATACAATCAAATGGAACAATATCTACATGATAGAAATTCCAAAAGAAGAAGAGAGAGAAAGGGGTTGAAGACGTACTTGAATAAATTATAGCCGAGAACTTCCCAAATCTGGGGAGGGAAGCAGACATGGCACACAGAGCTCCCCTCAGACGTAACTTGAATCAATCTTCTGCACAATATATCATAGTGACATAGGCAAAATATAACTATAAAGAGAGAGTTCTGAAAGTAACTAGGGATAAAAGGGCTTAAACATGCAAAGGGAGACATATCAGAGTAGTTGCAGACCTATCTACCAAAACTTGGCAGGCCAGAGAGGAATGGCAGAAAATCTTCAATGTGATGAACAGAAAAAATATGCAGCCAAGAATCCTTTATCCAGCAAGCCTGTCATTCAGAATAGAGAGATAAAGGTGTTCCCAAACAAACACAAATTGAAGGAATTCATCACCCCTACACCAGCCCTACATGAAATCCTAAAGGAGACTCTAAGAGAGAAATGTTGCAATGAACATAAGACACCAGAGACACCACTACAAGAATGAATCCTACAGAGAACACTGTAACTCTAAATCCATATTTTCAATAATAGCACTCAATGCAAATGGACTAAACGCTGCAATCAAAAGACATAGGGTATCATAATGGATAGAAAAACAAGATTCATCAATTTGCCATCTACAAAAGACTCAATTTAGACCTAAGGACACTTTCATATTGAAAGTGAGGGGATGAAGAAATATCTATCATGTGACTGGAAATCTAAAGAAAGCCAGAGTAGCCATACTTATATCGGAAAAACTGTACTTTAAAGTCAAGGAAGTAACAAGTTATGAGGAAGGGCATTATATAATAATTACAGGGTCTACTCATCTGGAAAAGCTAACAATTATAAATGTCTATGCACTGAATTTGGAAGCACCCAAATACATAATACAATTAATCACAAACAGAAACAATTTTATTCATAAGAATGTGCTAATTGTAGGGGACTTTAATACTTCACTTACAGCAGTGGATAGATGAACTTGACAGAGAATCACTAGACAAAGAAACAATGGACCTAAATTACAAATTGGAACAGATAGATCTGACATATATTTAAAACTATACATCCTGAGGCTATGGAATTGTCATTCTTCTTGAGTGCACATGGTATATTCTCGAAGATCAACCACATACTGAGTCACAAAGCAGCCCTCAATAAATATAAAAGAATTCAGATCACACCATGCACACTTTCAGATAACAATGCTATGAAACTTGAAATTAATCACAGGAAAAAGTCTGGGAAACCTCCAAAAACATGGAGGTTAAAAAACAGCCTATCAAGGAATAAATGGGCCAATAAGGCAATTAGAGAAGAAATTTTAAAAATATATGGAAACAAATGAAAATGAAAATACAAGAATATAAATGCTGAGATGCAGCAAAGGCAGTCCTGAGAGGAAAGCACATTGCACTCCAGACCCATTTCAACAAACTAGAAAAAGCACAAATACAAAATGTAACAGTGCCTATAAAGGAACTAGAAGGAAAGCAGAAAGAGCACCCTAATCCCAGCAGAAGAAGAGAAATAATAAAGATCAGGACAGAAATAAACAATGTAGAATAAAAAAAAAACATTTGAACAAATCAATGAAACCAAGAGTTGGTTTTCTATAAACATAAACAAAATTGATAAACCTCCAGCCAGGCTTCACAAAAAGAAAAGAGAGAGCACCCAAATACAAAAACTCACTAATAAAAATGGATTTATTTTAACCAATTGCTTAGAAATATAAGCAATTATCAGCTTTAATACTGTGAAAAATTATATGCCAACAAACTGGACAATTCAGAAGAAATGGACACATTCCTAAACACACACACACTACTAAAATTCAAATGGGAAGAGATAGAAAATCTGAACAGACCCATAACCAGTGAGGAAATTCAATCAGTTAGCAAAAATCTCTAAACAAATAAGAGCCCTGGATCACATGGTTTTCCTGGGGAATTCTAACATACATTTAAGTCAGAGTTAATACCCATTCTTCTCAAGCTATTTCAAAATACAGAAATGGGAGAAAAACTTCCAGAATCATTCTACAAAGCCAGCATCACTTTGATTCCCAAACCTGACAGAAACCTAGCAAAAAAAACAGAACTACAGGCTTATATCCTTGAAGAATTATGGAGGCAAAATCCTCAACAAGATACTAGCAAATTGAATTCAGCCACATAGAAAAAGAATTATCCACCATGATCAAGTGGGACTCATTTCTGGGTTACAAGTTTGGTTCAATATTCATAAATCAAACAATGTAACACATCGCATTAACAAAGAAAAGAACCAGATGATCCTGTCAATAGATACAGAAAAAGCATTTGACAAAATACAGCATTGTTTCTCAATAAAAACCCTTGCGAAAGTCAGGATATAAGGTATTTACTTAAACATCATAAAAGTCACTTATGAAAAGCCTACATCTAATATCATCCTCAATGGGGAAAAACTGAGAGCTTCCCCCCTGAGATTAGGAACACGACAGGGAAGTCTACTCTCATCACAATTATTTAACATAATACTGGATGTCTTAGCATCAGCATTCAGACAACAAAAGGAAATAAAAGGCATCAGAATTGGCAAAGATGAAGTCAAACTTTACTTTTCACAGATCACATGATACTCTCTACATGGAAAACCTGACGGACGCCACCAGAAGCCTACTAGGATTGATCCATGAATTCAGCAAAGTTGCGGGGTACAAAATCAATGTATAGAAATTGGTTGCATTTTGATACACCAATAATGAAGCAACAGAAAGAGAAATCAAGAAACTGATCCCATTCCTGATTGCACAAAAAACATAAAATACCTCGGAATAAACCTAACCAAAGATGTAAATGATCTGTATGATCAAAACTATAGAAAACTTATGAAAGAAATTGAAGAAGACACAAAGAACTGGAGAACCATTCCATCCTCATGGATCGGAAGAATAAATGTTGTTAAAATGTCAATACTATCCAAAGTAATCTACATATTCAATGCAATCCCCATCAAAATTGCACCAGCACTCTTCTCAAAGCTTGAACAAAGTATCCTAAAATTTGTATGGAACCACAAAAGATCCTGAATAGCCAAGGTAATATTGAAGAAGAAAACCAAAGCAGAGGCATCGCAATCACAGAAGTTAGCCTCTACTACAAAACTGTTGTCATAAAGACAGTATGGTATTGGCACAAAAACAGACACATAGACCAATGGAATAGAATAGAGAACCCAGAACTGACCCACAAGTATATGGTCAATTAATCTTTGACACAGCAGGAAAGAGTATCCAATGGATACTCCCTCTTTAACAGGTGGTGGTGAGAGAACTGGACAGCAACATGCAGAAGAATGAAACTAGACCACTGTCTTACACCATACACAGAAATAAATTAAAATGGATAAAGGACCTGAATGTGAGACAGGAAACCATCAAAACCATAGAGGAGAAAGCAGGAAACAACCTCCTTGTCCTCAACTGAAGCACTTTCTTACTTGACACATCTCCAAAGACAAGGGAATCAAGAACAAAAATGAACTACTGGGACCTCATTAAGATAAAAACTTTTGCACGGCAAAGCAAACAATCAACAAAACTAATTGGCAACTGACAGAATGGGAAAAGATAGTTGCATATGACATATCAGATAAAGAGCTAGTATCCAAAATCTATAAGGAACTCACCAAACTCCACCATTGAAAATCAAATAATCCTGTGAAGAAATGGGCAGAAGACATGAATAGACCCTTCTCCAAAGAGGACATCCAGATGGCCAACAGACACATGAAACGATTCTCTGTGTCACTCATCATCAGGGAAATACAAACCAAAACCACACTGAGATATCACCTCACGCCGGTCATAGTAGCTAAAATGAACAAATCAGGAGACTATTGATTCTGGCAAGGATGTGGAGAAATGGACACCCTCCTACACTACTGGTGGGAATGTAATCTGGCGCAGCCACTCTGGAAAACAGTGTGAAGGTTCCTCAAGAAATTGAAAACAGAACTCCCCTATGACCCAGCAATAGCACTGCTAGGAATTTACTCAAGGGATACAGAAGTGGTGATGCATAGGGGCACATGTACCCCAATGTTCATAGAAGCACTTTCGACAAGAGCCAAATCATGCAAAGAGCCTAAATGTCCATCAACTGACAAATGGTTCAAGAAGGTGTGGTTTATATACACAATGAAATACTACATGGCAATGAGAAAGAATGAAATCTGACCATTTGTAGCACTGGGGATGGAATTCGAGGGTGTTAGGCTATGTGAAATAATTCAAGCAGAGAAGGACTGATACCAAATGTTTCACTCATATATGAAACAGGAGAAATTAAGCAGAATACCATGGAGGAGGAGAAGGGGAAAAATAGTTAAAGAGAGGGAAGGAGGCAAACCATAAGAGATTCCTAAATACTGAGAAAAAACTGAGGGTTGATGGGTTGGGAGAGAGGGGAAAAGGGGCTATGGGTATGAAGGAGGGCACTTGTTGGGATCAGCAGGGGGTATTTTATGAAAACTAACTTGACAATAAACTATATAAAATTGTTTTTCACATATGTAGCAAAAATTTCAGTCTTTTAGCTCAAACAAAACTAAAAAATTAGGACTTAATTTCATAAATGGCAAAAACTGTACATTCCAAATTTTGCTGGTTACCAGAATATGCATTCGTGACCAATGCAAAAGATGAAGTCTCAATCTTGTGATCTGTGTCCAGAATGCTATTTAAGGAACTCTTTGATTATTAAATATATCTAATGAAATAAATTTAATGTAATATTTCTTTTAACCTAATCCCCTTACTCTGCTATCCACGTGCTTTGGTAACATTTTTACAGCATTTTATTGTTAGAACTAAAGTTAGGTCTCCTTTGAGCTTTACACTTTCCTTTATTGAACACTTTGAAGGATAAGTGTTTCCACTATGTAATTATTGGAAAAATAAAAAAAAAATTTTTTTCCAAAATGTGATTGCAAAATATATACTATTTTTTATTTTTCTACTCTCATGTATAATAGTCCAAACTAAGTAAGAATTAAATATTAAAACAACTGTAGTGATGAATACTGAAAACAAACTGAGGACTGAATGGTGAGGGGGAAAGAGAAGGGGATGGTGATCATGGAGGAGGGCACTTGTGGGGGAAGAGCACTGTGTGTTATATGGAAACCAGCTTGAAAATAAACTATAAAAATAACAACTGTAAATTTTTCTGATAAAATAACGAGGTTAGGGAAAAATCATGGTGTTTGAATATTATGGGAAAGGTAGTACTTGCACTGGAAACAATTAGAATATATGGACAAATTTAAATCTATCTCCTTAAAGGCACTGGAGAAATAGCAAGCTAGTAAAAATCTGGGACAAGGTCTGGGAGAAAAAAGAAACACTGAGGTGAGCCACATTTCAGGTAGTTGAAACACATACTTTCTAGAAGAGAAAGATGAGAAGCCAAGTAGGACATCTGACAAATTCATGGACTAAATGAGCAGAAACTAAGGACAGAGAACATCAGGAAGGGAAACCAAAGAGCTTTGCCCAAGAAGCCATGATAAACCAGAAGGATTAGCTCTTATACAAGGACTGAACTTGAACTCAACATCACCCGTCCTGGATTGCTAATGCCTCTAGTTGTCTGACAGAGGTAAACATACATTCTCTTTGAGGAAAGAAAACATCATAAATCTTGAATTATATCCATAATTTCCTCCTGGATAATAATAACGGATTAAATACAAATGGAGAGGAAATTTTTGGACTGAAAGATGAGTCAGAAGAAAATTTCCAGAGTGAAGCATGAAGAGAACATAAAATGAGTATTTTCGAAAAGGAGGATGAGATACATAGAAAATATAGTGAGAGAATTGTAAAACTGTAATTGAAACTAGAATCCTAGAAGAAAACCGCAGAGAGAGAGAGAGAGAGAGAGAGAGAGAGAGAGAGAGAGAGAGAGAATAGAGCAAAAGCAGTGACGGCTGAGAATGCTCCAAAGTGCTGAAACTCCTTTAGCCAAAGATTCAAGAAAATCTATAAGTTCCAAGAGAATACTTATAGACAAAAACATATCTTGGTACATCATAAATAACTACAAAATCAATGAACAAATCAAGAGACTATAAATGCAAGGATGTGGAGAAACAGGCATTTTCCTACACTGTTGGTGGGAATGTAAACTGGTGCAGCCACTCTGGAAAACAGTATGGAGGTTCCTCAGAAAAACTATCAATAGAACTCCCCTATGACCCAGCAATAGCACTGCTAGGGATTTACCCAAAGGACACAGAAGTGCTGATGCACAGGAGCACATGTACCCCAATGTTATTAGCTGCAGTTTCTACAAAGCCAAATCATGGAAAGAGCCTAAATGTCCATCACCTGATGAATGGATCAAGAAGATGCGATATATATACACAATGGAGTACTACATGGCAATGAGAAAGAATGAAATCTGGCCATTTGTAGGAAAGTGGATGGACCTCGAGGGTGTCATGCTAAGTGAAATAAGTCAGACAGAGAAGGACAGATACCATATGCTTGCACTCATAGGTCTAACAGGAGAAACCTAACAGAGGACCATAGGGAGGGGAAGGGGGAAAGAGAGTTGGGGAGAGAGAGGGACACAAATCATGAGACTATTGAATACTGAAAATGAACCGAGGGCTGAAGGGGGAGTGGGAGGGGGGTGATGGTCATGGAGGGGGGAGCACTTGTGGGGAGAAGCACTGGGTGTTATATGGAAACCAATTTGACAATAAACTATTATTTAAAAAATAACTACAAAATCAAAGAGAAAAAAATAATAAAACAATTCCTAGAGGGAGAAGAAAAACAGATTAATTTGAGAGCACCAATTAGACCAACAAGCTTCCTCTCAGTATAATCAGTTGAAGCCAGAGACAGCAAAAGAATATCTTCAAATGAAAAAGAAAAAAATTGCCAACCTAAATTTCTGGAACCATCCTACAAGAATATATGATATAAGGTCATATACAGTTTTAAAAACAACGAAGTATTTGTGGCCAGGTGACTAAAGAAAATATTTTTCAAATGTTCTTTAGGCAAAAATCAAAACAAAACAAAATGAGACAAAACAAAAAAAAATATTCTTTAGGCAGAAGGAAACATTCACAGATAGTGATTTGAACATAGAAGAATGAATAACAAAGAAAATAGGACATTTATAATTATATCTAAGTGAACATGTACTGCATATAAGAACAATAATAATATCATATAAGGTTTTAAATATATATAAAGTTATAGTTTATAATGACAGTAACATATATAAGTCAAATGAGGACATACTGAGTTAAAATGCACAAAGGTCACTGCAGTTTTTTGGAAAAGTTAAAAATACCATCTCAGATAAATATCAGAAGTAATAAATACTTTAGCAAGGCCATTCAATATGAAATAATTGTGTTCTTATGTACATCAGCAACAAACAAAAAATAATGTTAAAATTTTTTATCATGTAGAATTACATGAGATATTACCAAAAATCTAAAAAAGTTTAACAAATATGTCCAAGATTTCTATACAGAAAATCCTAAAATGTTATTACCACATTTTAAAGAAGACCTAAGTAAATGGAGATAAAATATACATAGAGTAGAAAAATATGATGATGATGGGCCTTTATACCAAATTAGTATATTCCTAATAAAAAGCCAAAGCACCTTTTGGGTAAAAATTCATGATCTGATTATAAAAGTGACATGGAAATATAAAGGGCTCAAAATAATCAAGTCAATAATAAATAACGAGTAAAGTCGATTGTAAATAGTAAATATAGGATCTGCTCTACTTAAAGCTACAGTAATTAACACTTTGAGTTAAGAATACAAGATAGATAAATAAACCTATGGTACAGAATATAGATCTACGCACATACAAACAATTTATAACAAATGTGTTGCTGTAAAGCAAATGGTGCTGTGGAAAATAGTAAAATCTGACCCATACTCCACCTATTCACAAAAATCAATTGCATGTGGACTATAGGTTTCTATGCATAAAAGTACATTTTCATAACACACTGTGACCTATAACCAGCTTGCATCTAACATCTATAAATAACTCAAATTAATGACATAATTCACAAAAAAGACTTGCACAAGAAATTCACAAAAGAGAATCTCCAAATAACCAACAAGGACAGGTGCTCAATCTCACTATTATTCAGAGAAAACAGGGTGGAGTTTCCTAAAAAAAATTAAAAATAGAGCTCCCCTATGGCTCAGCAATAGCACTGCTAGGAATTTACCCAAGGGATACGGAAGTAATGATGCATAGGGGCACATGTACCCCAATGTTTATAGCAGCACTTTCAACAATAACCAAATCATGGAAAGAGCCTAAATGCCCATCAATTGGTGAATGGATCAAGAAGATGTGGTTTATAAATACAATGGAGTACTACTTGGCTGTGAGGAAAAAAATGAAATCCTGCCATTTGCAACCATGTGGATGGAACTGGAGGATATTGTGCTAAGTGAAATAAGTCAGAGAAAGAGAGATATCATATGTTTTCACTCATAGGTGGACTTGAGAAACTTAACAGATGATCAAGGGGGAAAAGTAGTTACAGAGAGGGAGGGAAGCAAATCATAAGAGACTCTTAAGTACAGAGAACAAACTGATTGATGAAGGGTAGGAGAGAGGGGAAAGTGGGTGATGGGCATTGAGGAGGGTACTTGTTGGGATGAGCACTGAATGTTGTATGGAAGCCAATTTGACAATAAATTATATTTTAAAAAAACCCACAAAATACTACTCAACCCCCAGCAAGTGACTTCCATGTGAAATGTTAGGAAGCAAGAATGTGGGCAAAAGGAATACCCATGCATTACTTGTATGAACACAAATTGGCAGAATCACTTTGGAAAACAGTTTGATATGATCATTAAGCTTGAACATTCACAATTACACTTCCAGGTATACATTCAATGTTTGTGTGTGCATATATTCACACACACACACACACACACACACACACACACACACACACACACGTACAAGCAAGTCCACAGTAGCATTATTCATAAATCTGCACCTACAGTAGAATAGATAAACAAAATGTGGTATAATTGTATAGTAAAATAGCAAGGAAAATAAATGAAATAGTGACATGGATGGATTTCATAAACATAATATTCAGTTAAAGAAGTCACAAATTAATTCAAACTCTATTATTCCATTAAATAAGTTTCAAAAACACAGAATTCATTATATTATGAAAAGACAGTAGTTTCCTTTGAGAAGCAGGGAGGTGAGGGATTAGGGGGAGTCACAGTGGGGATTTTTGGGTTCTGGTAATATTCTACTTTTTGACCTGATTGCAGTTATATGATTGTTCACTTTCTGATAATTCAATTAGCTCTACATTTATATTTTAAGTATTTTTCTATATGTGCTCATACAGAAAAGTTATAGAAGTGATCATTAAAGTAAAAAAAGCAATCTAACAATATATGGCTTTGTATAAAATTATATAGCATGAAAAAATTTCTAACCATTTCTAGGAAGAATGCTTTGTTAAATATTTGTAAAAGAATGTTTCAGACCCCAAGTTTTAAATGATTAAGAACTGTCAATCTAGAAGAGGTTTAAAAGTTAGGTTCAGAAAAATTTCTTATATTATTCCTTAAGGCTTATACAGAAAGCCAATCTTTTTTCAAATTTTGATCAAAAGAATTTCAAAGATTAATTTGTTTGCATTTATTTTAAAAATACAGTTTCAGTATTTTCTAAAATTCTACCATATCCCTAATGGGTCTTATGGAAGTAGATGACAAATTAAACAGAAATACATTGACTATAGTAAAAAAAATTATTTTAGGGGTTAAAGGAGAAATAAAATGCCGTGTATTCTCACATCTAGGTGTCAAGTTGTAGGAGGGAGATGATTCTCCCCCTTGCATTTTTTCTTTTTGTTCTTCTATATCCCTTTTCATCTGGCCTCCTCTTTCTTAGAAAGCCTTTCTGATGCATGTTTTCAGATTTGAGTTAACCTATAGATTGTAGGTGCCAAAGAATAATCTGAGAATTCTCCTTATACACTCTTTCATTAAAAAGTATGAGATCTTGGGGTGGGTGGGTGGCTCAGTCAGTTAAGCATCCAACTCTTGATTTCAGCTCAGGTCATGATCTCAGGGATTGTGAGTTTGAGCCCTACATTGGGATTCTCTCTCTCCCTATCTGTCCTTCCCTGAGGGAAAGGTTAAAAAATATTTAAAAGTTAAAAAACTTAAAAGTATGAGATCTTGCCATTTGCAATAATTAAGACAAAGACATATACCACATGATTTCACTTATATGTGGAATCTAAAAATGAAACAAATGAAGAAATAAATGAACAGTGCAGAAACAGACACATAAATACAGAAAAGAAACTAGTAGTTGCCAAAGGGGAAGGAGAGGAAGATTGGCAAAATAGGTGAAGGGAATTAAGAGGAACAAAACTCCAGTTATGGAATGAATACATCACAGGGATGAAAGGTACAGCAGAGGGAAATAGTTGATGGTATTGTAATAGTGTTATATGGTGACAAGGTAGCTATCCTTGTGGTAAGTGTAGTATAATGTAAAGAAAGTTGTCAAATCATTATGTTGTACACCTGAAACTAATGCAACAATGTGTGTCAACTATGCTTTAATATAAAACAAATATAATTCAGGATTAAGAAGGAATACCTGTAAGAGATCCAGGACTTTCCAGGAAATCCAGTAAATTGGAATAGTGAATGACATACAATGAACCTAATTAAAGTAATTTATTTTCTTTTTTCTCTTCTCTGACTTTCTTTTTTTTTAAGTTTATTTATTTATTTTGAGAGAGAGCGAGAGAGCAAAAGAGGGACAGAGAGGAGAGAGAATTCAAAGCAGCCTCTGCGCTGTCAGAGAGGAGGCTGATGCCCTTCTCCAACTCACAAACTGTGAGGTCATGACCTGACCTGAACAAGATCAAGAGTGAGAGGCTTAAGCAACTGAACCACCCATGTGCCCCCCTCTTCTCTGACTTTCAAGGAGAATCTATATTTGGGATTTGTGCATCTTATGAAAATCCTGAGTGCCAACTTATGAACCAAAAAATTAATTCAAGAAATATTTATTACATGCCTGACATATATGAGAGTGAGGGTAATAATATTTGATAGAAATTAATACTATTTGACAGTTGATAAAAGAATTATACAGTTAGTGTGTGATACCAAGTTTTCCAAAAGGAAAGATAATTGACAGATATGCTCAAGGATAGCCAAGTGGAGGTGTTGGTGTTTGAACTGTACATTGATAAACGTGCCATATTTGGATAGGAAAAAGAGGAAGAACATATATCAAATGGAGGCTGTAACAGAAGCAAAAGTCTTTAGGAAGAATTCAGGAGCACACGCTTCAAGGAGAGTAGAAGAGTTAGATGCAACAACTATCATGAAGGCTGGGGACTTTTTTGACCTAAACTGAAGACACAGGTTTGTTCTACATGCAGATTCAAGGTCAAGGAGTCTTAATCCTATGCTGTAGACAAAGGGCAGTCATCAAAGCATTTGGAGCTGGGTAACGGTTTCATGAAAACAGTGTTGCTCAGCTACTAATCTGGCAACAAAATGTAGGATGAATAGGAAGGCAGAGGCACACTTCTTGCTACCAAGGATTTCCGGATGTTGGATGAAACAGCTTTAGGGCCCTGGATTAGGATTGTGGAGGCCTCCAATCTGAATATTAGTTTTTAGAAACCTGCATAAAGCACTGTTGATCAAAAAAACATGACCCATTAGCACAGGCATGTCAAGGAGAGAGTGGCATAGACTCTAAAGGCAGGCACTTGTTCATTGTTTATCATCCCAACTATGTATTCATCTGTTTTGTTAGAAACCTTATAGCATTAATGTGTAAAATGTGGAAAATGATCATTTAAAATAAAACATAAGAGGGCTAATTTTTATTTATTTATTTATTTATTTATTTATTTATTTATTGGTGCCAAAACCTGAGGGAAAAAAGGATAACTTTTAGTCTTTTTCAAAAATGTATTAGAGGTTCTTCTTTCTTAAGAGACCTGGAGATTAATCATCATCTTTTCTAGCTTTGTTATGAAAATTTGATCAAATTATTATTATTTTTTTAAGTTTATTTATTTCTGAGAGAGAGAGAGAAGGGAGGAGGGAGGGAGGGAGGGAGAGAGAGAGAGAGAGAGAGAGAGAGAGAGAGAGAGAGAGAGATTATCTGCTAATACCGCAGAGCCTGATGTGGGGCTTGAACTTACAAAACAAACTGCAAGATCGTGGCCTGAGCCAAAGTCAGACGCTTAACCAACTGAGCCACCCGGGCGCCCCAAATTGTTATCATTTTTGAGCTTCTGTTCTCCTAAATTTAGCTTTGGCTAATTTACTTGTCTATAACTAGTCTCCAAGGGACATTAATGAAAAATGCTTAAAACAAGGAGCTATAAATTATAATATAGTATGTCATTATGGTTAGAAGTTAGAGTAATGCAGGCTTGCTTCATTTTCTTTCAAGTTTAAAGGGTTTGAGTTTCTCAAAAAAAAAAACTATTTGTTGAATAATTGTGGGAACTTAATAATCATTAGTTGATATGAACTAACTCAGTCATTTCTTTGTTGTCTTTAAAACAGAGTTTGGGGGATGCTTGGGTGGCCCAGTCAGTTAAGTGTCCAACTCTTGGTTTTGCCTCAAGTCAGTGAGATTCAGCCCTCGTGTCAGGCTCCATGCTGAGCATGGAACCTGCTTAAGATTCTCTCTCCCTTTCTCTCTCTCTCTCTGCCCCTCTCCCCACCTCTCAAAAAAGTAATAATAGATAAAACAAAATGAAACACACCTACAGAACATGACTCCCTTTTTCTAGACTAAGGAGTACTTAATTTCGTCCCCAGCTACAAAGAGGTTTTATATGGATTTTTAAAAAATAAATAATATGAAGGCGCCTGGGTGGCTCAGTCGGTTAAGCGTCCGACTTCAGCTCAGGTCATGATCTCATGGTCCATGAGTTCAAGCCCCATATCGGGCTCTGTGCTGACAGGTAAGAGCCTGGAGCCTGTTTCAGATTCTGTGTCTTCCTTGCTCTCTGCCCCTCCCCCACTCATGCTCTGTCTCTGTCTCTCAAAAATAAATAAATATTAAAAATTAACAAAATACATATGTTATTACATTAAATATTTGAATATATGATATTAATTTTTATAATATCTCTTTTGAAGAGACAATTCATTCAATTAAAGCTTACAAAATTTGTAATGATGGTCAGATTTTCTCTCCTCCATTAAATAACCATTCAGTTTTCACACTACTGAGTGTGCTAGGCACAGGAATGTGTTAGGGATACAAATATGAACCCAAGACAATCCCTACTCTTAAAATCCTCTGATAAACAATTAAGAGCCCAGTCATCCAGGAGAAGAATATCACAAAATTTCCAATATACAAAGATCCAGTCAGCTGCTAGAGTATCTATTCTCAGACTCCTCAGAATATGCCTCATTCCTGATCCCACACATTTTAGTTAATGAGAGATAATAAGTGCTTACTATAGGCACTACTCTAGGCTTTTTGTTTATACTAACTCATGTAATGCTCTCAAAAACCCTACTAAATAGATATTATTAATATCCCTATTTTTCAAAGTGGGGAAATAACTTGCCCTGGGTCACAGAGCTAGCAAGTTTAAGGACTTCTCCAGCATCTGTGTTTTTAACTCCTGGACATATTTAAGTGAGTTCAATTACTGTAGCATAATTCCCACTAAACACTCCTTTACCCAGTGGACTATGTGAGATCATCAGGGGAATACTGATAAAACATGAAGGCCTAATGAGAAATCCCAGGAGACTAATCATTTCTTGTTTCTCTCTCTGTGTTTACCTTCACTTGGAAGTAGAGGTGGAAAGTATCACATTCAATCCTCATCACAGGTTCTGCCTGGTCCAGATAAACTTCCAGAGTGTTTGTTCTCAACTAATCCCTTTTTTGAGAATTCTATCAGGCTACATAATTCTTCAATCCTGTAGCCTTACTGACTGATCAATCCTGTTGGCTGACCAAAATCTCACTAATTAAGAGCACTTCTGGGGCGCCTGGGTGGCTCAGTCAGTTAAGCCTCCGGCTTCAGCTCAGGTCAGATCTCACAGTCGTGGGTTCGAGCCCCGCGTCAGGCTCCATGCTGACAGCTAGCTCAGAGCCTGGAGCCTGCTTCTGGTTCTGTGTCTCCTTCTCTCTCTGCCCCTCCCCCTCTCATGCTCTGTCTCTCTCTGTATCAAAAATAAATAAAACATTTTTAAAAATTTAAAAAAAGAGAACACTTCTGGAAAGGAAAACAGTGTAACATTTATTTATTTTATTTTATTTTTAATTTTTTAATGTTTATTTATTTTTGAGAGAGAGAAGAGCATGAGTGAGAAAGAAGCAGAGTGAGAGGGAGACATGGAATCTGAAGCAGGTTCCAGGCTCTGAGCTGTCAGCACGGAGCTTGATGAGGGGCTCAAACTCACAAACTGTGAGATCATGACTTAAGCTGAAGGTGGACACCTAACTGCCTGAGTCACCCAGGAACCCCTGTAACATTTATTTTAAAATAACTTTTAAACAATGTAGCTTATGCTACTTCTTCATGAATAGGCCAATTAGAATAATTTTAAACTGCAAGTTCTATTTTAAGAAAAGCCACCTACTATTGAAGTATAGTTGACAAACAATATAAAGTGCAAGCTCTTTGAAGGTTGCTAGGTTTGTAACTGGCTGGTATGGAACCCCTGGCTTATATCTTGCAAATGCCAGGACTTGGAAAGCCCTAGAAAGAAGACACTGTACTTCATTTTGAGGGGCTGATTGCTCTATGCATAGTTTAAGTATTATCCCCCACATCAGAAGTATCTATTTGGGATAGTTTCTAGCATATAAATACCTCAAAGAAAGACAAAGATTGCATATAGAAAGAAATGGCCCCTTAGTGTTTTGAGGTAGGGGATTCAGGAAGGCCATTCTAAGTAGCTGCATTTCCTTGTGGAAGCACTGCACACATCTTTCTGATGAGACTGCATGAAAATGCAGTAAAAGATCCTCAAGGCAGCATACTAATGGCCACAATGGTGATTTTCAAGACCAAGGCAGGCTTGGGCAGATTATTCCACTGATAGAATACTACCATTATGTTCTGAGAGAATCTTCTGCTTGTATAACTTGTGCATGGAATAATTTGAATCCTGGATCTAAAATCAGTAAATCATTGTATCCAATGCATCACAGGGCAGATTTCATGATTGTAGAAACCATTGCTTAACAATAAGCCAATGTAATTGCTGGCTCTTACTGTCAATCTGAGATGAGTGCTTCAGAGACTACAGAGATACCTGTAACGCCTCTTGCAAAAGAGGATAAAGTGGCACTGCATAAAATTTGGACCATGTTGGTGCCTTAAATATTCAAGCTTTTGTCCATATTCTTGCATGTCCCATTGGTTCTTAGAAGCTGGGGTAGAGAGGAGGAAGTTGGTGCTTAACTCATTGTTCATTTACTTGAGGACTATTGTTGCATGCCTAGGACATGACAGGCATTATACAAGGTGAGGGTGGTGTTGGGAGTAAACCATGACCAGGACAGGCCCCTCCTAATGGATATGTATCCTTGAGGTCAGAGGCAAAGCAGAGCTTGACGGTAAGTGCAGCATTATGGGAACACAAAGCAGCCACTTAATCCAGCTTGGGGAGGCAGCGTGTAAGTGTGTAAGCAGAGGAGAGTCAAAAAGCCTTTCCAGAGGAAGTGGCAACTAGATTAAGCTAAAGACTCAGTCAGAGGTGACCAGGCAAAGGAGAGGCAAGTGGCTATTGGTCACAGGCATTCCAGCAACAGGCAACAGGCAGAAAGAGCAGGGCTTCCTTGGGCTTTATGAATGCCCTCACGGAACTGGAGCTAATTGCCCCCCACTTGTTATTGTTGAAGTATACTGATAGGAGAAAACCTAGGTGGAAGGTCTCAGCTCTGTCTTTATTTAGCATTTTAACCCAGCATTGTGGTCTTAATAAAACCTTCCAGATTACAAAGCACTTTTGTTTATTATCTCAATTATAATATATGAACTTTAGAAGGAATGTAAAAGTAACAAGAAAGCACTGCACAATGTTAAAATACATGTAATTTTAATTTAATGAAACCTCAGCAAGGACAGACAGGAGAGCAGAAATTACCTTCTCAATCTTTAGATAGTTGAAACAAAGATGACAATGAAACTCAGGCTGGGGCAAACTTAACTAGACAGTATCAAGAGAAGATCATATTTCAAGAGTCATTACTGAGGGTGGCCCTATTTCTTAGACCACCAAGGCTGACTGATACCCCAGAAGTGGGGGAAGGTCTCTTACTTCTGGGAGGGGAACAGCACTACTTCTTCAGATCTTCCTCCTTCTCCTTTCTCTCTTCCTGTCTGCCTCCAAGGCTATCAGTGGACTTGCCTCTGCCCAGAGATGAGAGTTCCTTATGTTACCAAATATGAGTTGGATAAATTTACCCTAATCTTCTAACTTCTCAGTAACCCTCCCATGAGTGCACCTCCTTGTGAGGTGATCTTTCCTTCCCATCAAAGCTTACCAATCCCTTTAGATACAGAAAAAAGGAATACCTAAGATGATGAATTACTGATGATGGTACATCTTTGAATGACCCAGTTCTGTGAGTCAGTTGCACTAGGAGACCATTACTGCCTAGGCTGCCAGTGAGTGAACACAGGACTCACCTGTGGCAAAGACAACATTCCTTGAGACCAGACGATGCTCCACAATAGAGAACTGCGGGAGCTCAATCCTCTCCACTCCAGTGACAGCCTTATCGCCGCCGCGCCAGTAAAATTCAATGTCATCTGTGGTATAGCCATCTGCCAGGAGAGAGAAGCAGGGACATGGCAGGAGTGAATAATCATCATTTTGTTTATATGCAGGCTTAAAGAAACTGTAATTAATAAAATGCAATAATGGCTTGCCCATATTTGAAGTAGATTTGTTTCATGTACTTATCTATGATAAAAAGCATCATCAAAGAACAAACTTTTGAATACTTTTGGTTACTACCTCTGCTGTTTTACTTGTACCACACTGGCACTGAGAAGTAGAGGAGCTGGGGAGGCTGAATGCTCTCACCAGAATTCTGTTGTAAGGTTGATTAAAACTCAGACCTAGAGAAAAATACCCTATCAGTATAACAGACATTTTTTTTATTTGAATGTATAATACAACATAAGGCAGACACACAGTATTTAACAAGTAGACCAAAGCTATGAGGATGACTGCTCTCCATGGCAAATGTCATCTCCCTTGTCCCTTCTGCTTTCTTCTCTCCTTGGATCATGGTGGCTACAACTTTTGTCTCCTCCCTTCTCTCTGACTTCCTTATACTCCTTTCACATCGGGCAGCCATGACAATGGTTCATAACACACACACATCTTATCAAGCCACTCTTCTGCTTAAATTCCTCAAATGTTTCCCAATGCAATTAGTGAAACAAATCCAACTCCTTACAAGGATGCGAAGAGTCTACAGACTAGCCCCTCTATGTATTGTGAGTACATCCCTCACTCTCTCTCTTACCCAGCCTGAAACCACTGGCCTTCTGGCCACAGCTCAGACAGCATACTGTGTCCAGTAGTGTGTCCCTACCCCTTGTGTAGAGTGTTATAATTCCCTACATTTCCATCTTGACTTTAATAAAACATTTGTATATGTGTGCAGTCAGGTCACCAGAAAATCCCTTCTTCCCCTCAAATGCTTTAATTATGGATTTTCTCTAATGGCTCTGAAGTGAAGGATTCCTCACTTTGTGAGGAAATGTCTTTGATAACAGACTTTCCTGCCCATTCTTGCCCGCAATTCAAACATCACAGTAACAGAATCTGCATTCTCTGAGGCTACACAGTATGTGTTCAGAAATTTGGAGTAGGAGCTGCTTCTTTATTTAGGTCCTAAATTTGCCTTCCTGAAATTTCCATCACCTCACTGGGAGTTGTGCCTTCTGGCCACAAAGAATCCACTTGACTTCTAAGATAGCCCTTCAACTACTGGGAAATTATCTTTCCACTGAGTTTCCTGTCCTCCAAACTAAATCTCCCCAGATGATTCCATTATGCATCTCTTGACATGATTTCATGTCCCTCACTTTCTGAAGCATGGCTTTCAGAATACTTGGCAGTGATGTAGTGTGGAAGTGAGGGGCACAGGAGGGCCAACTCTATACAAGATGAAAATATGTGTACACCCAGCACAACTTTCCAGTACAATTCCTCACAATGACACTTCTGACAACAAATACTTCAGACTGCAGTCATTTGTCTTCCCCCTAAAGAAATATGACAAGACTAAATCTAATTGAGACTAATTATAAACCAATCTATGATAGACCAAGATAAGTAACAACAGCAACAGCAACATCTGGATATGCCAGGAGATGTTGTTCAGGTAGCATGAGGGACACTTGTTTGTTAGATTATAGAGATGAAGTTTTCATCCCTCACAAAGAAGTATTCAACACTGAATTATCAATAATGCATCTGAATCCCTTAAAATTGAGAAAATTGCCAAAATGCAGGAATAGCTTGCTTGTAAAGCTGAGTTCCTGAGGGAAATGAGTTTTACTCCAACTTTCCAGCATCCCAGGAGTACATCCACTCATGTGTGATGAAGCATTTTGTGAGAAAATTGCATCTCAGTGTTTGTTCTCTTCTCACTGAATGGACCAAAATGAGTGCTTGCTTCCTTATATTTCAGCACAGCAAGCAGACTCTCTTAATCAGATTATATAGGAGAACTTTTTTATACGGAGTCTCTGTCTCTATTTCCATCTCTTTGTCTCTGTCTCTCTCTCATGATAGTAAAATTTGGAGGGTGGAAGTTTAATCCTATATTTAAGATAGTTAAAAACTATGGCAAGAAAATTACACATGCCTTGGAAAAGATACCAAATAATGATGAGGCCTAAAATATAGTTAATGAAAAAGAAGTACAGATACCCACAGCTTTCAATTTCCAGTGTGCAGTTCTGCTCATCCAAGGGATATCTTCTCAAATCCATCATGCATGCTGCGGTTGTGGTGATTCTGAAATACACAAATGAGGGCAGATATTAAAGGTGGTATAAGGAAATGTAGCAGATAAACTGCCTTTAGCTAAACAATGAGTAATGCCCATGTATGCAAAGTACACTTGATTAAACATATTTCACAATGTATACTGAATGAATAACTTTTCAGTATCCTATAGGCCAGCTTTATCAAGAAAAGCAACATAAAAACTTTAAATCTGATAAAATTATTCATTATTTATGTTGACTTTGGATAATCAAGGGCAGAGAAAGGTGTTTATAAGGAAACTTTTGTCCTCAATTTTTATAGCACAGTTTTATAGCACAAAGAAGACTTATGTTCAGTAGCACCACTGATTAGATCAAAATTGAAATCTTTGATTTTTCATGTAAATGTCTATGTAGCTACAGATTCATAGGTTGCACTTTGGAAATCCAGCCAAGCTTCTGTTTGATCCTATTTTATTACAGTTGTCTATTTGCCTGGATCCTAATGCTTCAGAGTTTCTCACCATAGATCATCTATCCTTTCAAAGAAAATATTTGGTTATTGATTTTGAATGAAAATTGAGTCGGTTAGCTTTCCTTGAGGTCATATGCAGCCATGGAAAGAATTTATATCATGGCCCAAGGACAGTTAGGCTTCCACCATGCAATGGTTACATCTTATAGATTTCTAAATAACTTCTAGAAATGTCAAGTTCTTTTCCAACTCCGTCTACAGCCTCATTTAGGAAAACCAACCTACACAAAGCCTCAGTTGAAATGCAAATCAGCCACTATGTTTTATACTCTTTTACTCCAGAATCCCACCCCTTTTTAACCACAGTTACAGATGACTGAACCATTACTTGATCAAGAATCTATGATGTAGCCTGAGTTAAAAGGCAGAATGGAACTAAAGGAATTCTCTTCCATGGAAGTGCAGAGCAAGAATGAAGTTGACCTTGCAAGTTCATGAGTTAGAGGATTGTGATGTTATTTTGAAATTGGAAAGTGAGGCATAAGAAAGCATAATAGAGGTAGGGAAAATGCAGAGAGTTGAGAGAACAGTGGTCACTACGGCTAGGTCACAGAACATGGCCCTGCAGAGTGTGTACTATATATTTCAGGGAAGAGCATTTAATGGATTATGTGGAATTGTGTAACTGCCAGCACTCATTATAGCCATTTGGTGGTGGATCAGAGGAACGAAGAAGTAAGAGTGTTTCTTCTTGAGATTTCTAGAGTACCTTGAATTCCCAACCACCTTCCATATTCCACCTTACATGAAGCCCAGTACTCAGCTTTCTCAAGATAACCGTCCATATGAATATTTTACCATTTTGGGCAACATAATAAAGTTCTGAACCTATCAGCAGATCTTAAGCAAAACACCAGTAAAACACTAGACATGTGCCAGTTCTGTTGGGCTGGTGTCACTTAACCTAAGTGAAGTAGTAAAATATGTACTTCTATTAGCATATGGATAAGAAGCAGGTTGAGAAAAGTTCTACTCTTCAAGGGTAAGAAGAGCAGTGAATCATAGAGCAGTGAGCAGTCAACATATTTGGCAATCATGGATAAATAGTAAGTTATTCTCTAAAAATACTATGCAAGTGCCATGGACACATGCTATAAGCCCCACACCAATGGTGAAAGTGTGTACTTTCCAAATGTCATAATATTTTCAGTTATCATTCTAAGGAGTGGATTACAGTCTATAATCCAAAGCAACACCTAGTTCTTTGGTATAGTTTCCATAGCACCTGACTTTCTGGACAACTGAAGACCCAGCCTCACACTTAAATTCTGGCATGTTTTATGCAGGAGTGCAAATATATACAGATTGTTTAGGGACTCACACTTATTGTGACATTATGTAGTGTGTTTCACGGGCATTACTAGAAGGGGAACATGATCCTGCATAATACTGCCAGAATGAGAAGCTCTTTTCCTAACTTACTTGAAGAATAAAATAAAAACATGTATTTCTACACTTCTCCGTATGAAAGAAATAACAGAGAAAATCCTTTCATGGTGAAAAGTAGGACACGAGAGCCTACTCATGGTACAAAAGGTAGGCATAAGGATGACACAGTGGAAGGAAAGAGGTCTGTGTGCCTTTGGGACAGAAAGGCAAGAAAAGGGAAAGGAGGGGTGGGCAGATGGATCAAGAAGGGTGCAGCACTCCAGAACCTCTCCTTGAGCCACAAAACCTTCTTGCCAGTTGGCTAAATTTATAATTGCTTAGGGAATGAAATTTTTGCATGAGTTGACCAAATTCTGAGGCCTGAGGCTTTGCAGAAACTATGGGAGGGAATTTGAGTATTCAGAATTGAATGTTCAAGCCTAGTTAATAGAAGTAGACAAAGGACAGGGAAGCCACAGTGACTGAATTCCATTTGCCTAACTCCCAACATCTACCCACAACTTTTCATATTTTCCTCAATAAGCTTTATTTGTCCTGAGAGGAGAATTTAACCAATATTTAGCTCCACTTCCACAACCCTCTGTAATTTGAGAATTCCATTCCTATTTCTAAGGATTAGGGTCATTGAGAAACATGACTGGCTAAGGATTTCTGCAGTATTATTTCTTAGTAGATACTTTCCTGGAGGTGTCAGTGTTTCTTTTTTGTTTTCTGACTGAGAAAGAAAGAGAGAGAGGAAGAGAGATCAGTGATTTTAGTCTCTAAAACTGCGATTTATGCTTATAATAAAAAACAAAACAGAGAAAGATGGTAGCCAAGTGACAGAAAAAGTGTCTACCATTCAATATGTCCTTTCTTTACTGTCACATTTTGAGGGTGTTGAAAGTATAAATTTAAAAAAAGGATGGAGAAGTGGGGAAGTGATGGGTAGAGGACTAGGAAATGCTATAGAAAAGGATTTTGCTTTATTATTTCAGTGCTCAGTACAGCATGCAGTCATATCTTTATGTAATGTTGGTTGAGAGTTTACTTTATATCCCACTCTATGTTCAGCCCTTGAACACTCATGCATTTAATTAATAACCATATTATGGAGGTGTTATTACCATTTCCATTTGGAAGATAAACCAAGACTAGGAAACAGTAAGTAGGTTGACCACATCTACAGTGCTGCTGGAAGGCAGATGCAGCTTTCAGATCCAGGCAGACGGAATCCTGTACTCTATTACCTCTTTAACATCTCTTCTACCTTAAAGTATGACATACTGTATATTCAACTTTTTAAAAGGCTATTCAGGGTGTGTGGTTCTTGTTGAAGATCAAAGAAGATAGAGAAATTTGTATAAATTATACAAATTGTGGAAATTATATGTATAATGATCTATATACACATAATGTATACATATATAATATATAGACACAGAGAGATCATGTATATAATATTCTTATCATATATATGACAAGCTGTAAATACAATATGTAAATGAAGGTAATAAATATTCTATATGCTACACATGCACTAACAGTAGTGATATTTAATCCATTGTGGAAAAAGGTA
The DNA here is from genome assembly GCF_006229205.1 of Suricata suricatta. Taxonomy (NCBI): domain Eukaryota; kingdom Metazoa; phylum Chordata; class Mammalia; order Carnivora; family Herpestidae; genus Suricata; species Suricata suricatta. The sequence goes on along the minus strand of NC_043708.1, from coordinate 115,906,382 downwards.
GAATTTAGTAGGTAGTTCTGCTTTTATAAGTGATATATTCCTAAAGATATGTTTAACAGTCAAAAGTATGAAAATTCAAGGAGTAAACTAAAAGTTTATATGAGGAACATTATCCCCAGTAAATTTAAACTTCTGGGGCACCTAGGTGTCTCAGTCAGTTGAGCATCTGGTTTTGGCTCAGGTCATCATATCATGGTTTGTGGGTTTGAGCCCCTCATCAGGCTCTGTGATGACAGCTAGCTCACAGCCTGGAGCCTGTCTTTGGATTCTGTGTCTCCCTTTCTCTCTGACCCTCCCTTGCACGCTCTCTCTCTCTCTCTCTCTCCTTCTCTCTCTCTCCTTCTCTCTCTCTCTCTCTCTCTCTCTCTCTCTCTCTCTCTCTCAAAAATAAGTAAAACATTAAAAATATTTTAAATTCTATTATGAGGTATATGCCATCTTTGAACACCATCTATAAACTATCAGTATGTATCCTTTGCCTGCACAGCCGAGTGAGGAAGCCTGAGTCAAGGAGACTCATGGCTTTTAGCATGTTGCAAGGTTTTCACTTTGTCTCAATTACATTAAGATTATGAGCTGTACTTTGGTGTCAGCACTTCCAATTTTAAATTTCCGGCAATTGAAAATAATAATAAGGGCAGATGCAAATTCTTCATGTCATCGTACAAATGGAGAATTCTCTACAGAACACATGGAGAGGCTGCTGTGGACATGTTTCTGTTGGCTGATCAGGACATTTAATTACAACAAATATTTGCCTGAAATGTCCACTTGTCAGTCCCCAAAAGCCCTCCTTGCCAATGCTTCTGGGAAAGGTGGACTATAAGCAGAGTCTGGAATCCTTACGTATAGTGAATCATTTAGGCAATGTACACAATCTCTTTACTAAATTGTACTAATCTTTTAGATTCATGCTAAATACCAGACAGGACAGAGATGAAAATGTCCTTGACTAGCATTCTTAGAGCCCTTCCAGACCTAAAGTACCTCAGCCCCAGCTATCTCTCCTCTCATTACCCCCATTTAAATGTTTTCATTACACTTAGAACAACTTGCAATTGAAGCACCCTTCTATTTGTTGACTCACAGGTCCCTTTTACTTCCTCAGGAGAGTCTGAAAGCAGGGCTTTTTCTCTCCTGTTTGTGGCCATCTCCCCAATGCCTGGAATAGTTCCTATACGCATACAGTAGGTGTCCTGTAAATACTCATTGAACAAAAAAATGACTTGGAAGATATGGGGGCCAGGCATAAGCACACAGCATGGGACTCAAGAAGTGGAAAGAGAAAGAGATATCTTAACTTTTCTTGGATTAATCCCCAAATCTAAGTGCAAGAGGCACCCTGCCCTCAATCAAGCACTCCAAGCAAGAACCTTGGCCCTGAACAGTTACTGATGCACTGAGAACTCAAGATGCCTGGGGGACGCCCCCTGTGTTAATAGCCAAGTGGTCTCTGTGAATTATTCTGCTGCCGAATGAATTCTTACCAGGCCATTGTTGATGCTCATGAGTTTTATGGCCTCCACTGCAATGAAGATCACAGCAAAATGCAGCCATCAGAGGAGTTCTGGCCCTTTGATCACAATCTTGTTAAATGAACAGGACCCAGGAGCAATTTAGAAGCACCTCCTGTGTGACCTCTGGCTTACACTTGGGATGCCTAAATGTCTGAGAATTCTGGGCAATTGTTGTATCTATGGTCATGGGAGAGCAGCCAATCTGGGCTATTGCTTTACAGGTAACGATTTAGTCCTTTACAACAGCTGTATGGGAACTCATAGTCTTCTTCTTCCTGATTTTCCATATGCCAAGTTCATCAGGCATTTGTCCAAGAATAGGAACTCAGATGTTAGGGTTAAGGGCCTAAGTCAAATAATTCAAACTTACTATGTATTATTCTAAATCAAGCGTTTACTATTCAATGTGGGAAAATGCAAGGCATAAACCAACATTTACGTTATTTCAATTTTTGTTTTGCTTTACAAAAATATAAGAAAATATATTCATAACACTGTCTGAAAGCCTTTGTTACACAGACTTATTTAGCTTGTTGCTGGGAAAGTTGTTGAATTAAGTTAATTGTGTTGGCAGCTCCATTCTTTCTTTGCTTCCCACTATCCATGCTCTTATCCATGTCATTTGCAATTCTCTTCACTAAAAAAAAAAAAGCTGTCTGTCCACCTTATGAATGAGGTCCAACTTTGCAACTCATTTTGTTTGCCAGAATATGTGGAAGTGACAATGCGCCAGTCTCAAACTTAGCTCCCAAGAGGCATTCTGTTTCCAGTCTTCTTTTGTGCTTCTGCCTTTGTTGTGAGAAAACCAAGCCCAGATGAGTCCACTGGTCTTAGGCAGAGAATGCCCAAGTGGATAAGCATGGAGGTGACTACTCATCTCTGTAGAGACCAACCACCCCCAGGTCCATGAGTGAGCTATCCAGGATGACTAGAGATGCTCACTAATTACACAGACACACAAGCAACGAGAACTTACTATCCTCTGGCATTGAGACTTTCTAGCTGTTTGTTACACAGCAGCATTGTGGCACTAGATAAGAGATACAACAATCAATCCCGGTAACAAGATACATATAAAAGCATAAATTCTCTTATGAAAAATGGAAATCACAACCTGATACTTCTCAAGAGTGAAATAAGATAGCCAATCCCTTAGTAGACAGCATTTTTCTAAAATAGGATCACATAAAGGCACCTGGGTGGTGCCATTGGTTAAGTGTCCTACTTCAGCTCAGGTTATGATTTCATGGTTCATGGGTTCAAGCCCCATGTTGGGCTCTGTGCTGACAGCTCAAAGCTTGGAGCCTGCTTTGGATTCTGAGTCTCCCTGTCTCTCTGCTCCTTCCCTCCTCATTCTCTGTCTCTCAAAAATGAATAAACATTAATAAGTATTTAAAATAGGATCATATATCTCTATGTTTCAGCATAAATTCACTATCATTTAAAAAATATCAATCTTGGTGAAATGAGTAGTCATATCAGGCAAATGAGACAGGCCCTGATGTATCTCTTTCTGATTTTCAAATAATATGGTGATAAAGCAACACAAAGGTCAAAATTGGTAATAGTGCTGAATTGAAAACCAAAGCCAACAGAAAAGTTTATGCCAGATACTCAATCATCTGCCAGGAACAGAACTGTCAAAATGGATGAATGAGAAAGTTTTTGAGGAGAATATCACAAGCTTAAACTTCTGAAGAGGAAAAGAGGAACCAGTTTGAAAGAACCAGGAAAGTACTCCCTAAGTATCTAGAACTGATAATGTCAATTGGCGGAGTTTCACATCTAGAAGTATGTTGTCCAAAAGTATGTAGACACTAGCACATGTGATTATTTTACATTCAAATTTTATATGAATTAAAATGAAATAAAAGTTGAAAATTCACTTCCTCTGATGCACTAGTCACATTTCAAGTGCTCAACAGTCACATATGGCTAGAGACTACTGTACCAGAGCACAAATTTTAGAACATCTTCATCACCACAATGAATTCCCCTGGAAAGGGCTAGAACAGCCTTGAGCCAGACAGAATAAGTGGGCTGGCCTTGCCCTGTAACCTAAACTTCCAGTCCCTCTTTCTTTCTTTCTTCCTTCCTTCCTTCCTTCCTTCCTTCCTTCCTTCCTTCCTTCCTTCCTTCCTTTCTTTCTTTCTTTCTTTCTTTCTTTCTTTCTTTCTTTCTTTCTTTCTTTCTTTCTTTCTTTCTTTCTCTATAGCTTTAGAGGACACAACTCTCTGGTTGAAAGTGGTTGGGGAACACAGTCAAATGCATATAACCCATGAGTTCAAATAAATGTCATTGCTACCAACAGCAGATACCTACGGGGCTTGAAAACCATGTGTGCTAGAGTAGAAGATATCATTCCAGACTCTATTCAAATTACCATACATTACGTCTGACTTCAGAGTCTACTCAGTTAACTCCGTGGTCAGAAAAGAGGTCCTACTCTGACTGAATGCAATTAGGCATAACAAATGGAACACATTAACCAATTTTTCAGATTTATACTCTAATAGGCTAAGGTTTCCAAGGTGAGAATGAGGCTGAAGGACACGAGGGTCACCATATCCATAGTCTCACTAGAAAATCACTTTGTGTCTGGGATATATCCTACATAAGGATAATCATGAATAAAACAAAGAGGTGTTATATGAAAAGTATGGAAGCATTGAAAATGAAATTTGAAATTTGAAATATTTGGAAGATATATGTCTGGTAGTCAAAAGGCATGAATGCATATGTGCTCTCTTTAGAACAAGAACAGGGAGACATAGGGAAAGAAGGGCCTGAGATAAAGGCATAGATAGAGGCTGTTAAAGCTAAGAAAAGAATGTTAGGATTCTCAGCCATAGACACTGAATTGAAATTTATACTGAAGACAGAAACAGCAGAATTGACACTGCTGAAAATAATTTAATGATGTAGATGACTTCTAAAACTTTAATGGACATACAAATCACAGAGGGTTTTTGTTAAAATGCAGATCCTGAGCAGAAGGTCTGGGGTCTGCAGTTCTCAGTTTTCCAGATGCCAGTGCTGCTGGTGGTCTGGGGACAGTAAAGTGGAAAACAGAAGGCAAATTTGTAGAACCTTCCTAAGGGTAGAGGAAGAAGACAAAGCTTTGAAAACAGAAGATGATAGGTAAAGGACAGAAAATGGTATGAAACGACTTTATTAGACAAACAGCGAAAACAAACAGCATACAAGTCAACAAATAGTAGAATTAAACATGAAACAATAAAGAATTATTTTTAAATATATGTAAAAATTACCATTTACACCATTTTTAAGTGACAATTTAGTGGAAAGTACATTCATATTGCTGTGCAACTATTACCACCATCCATCTCCAGAAGCTTTTCATTATCTCAAATGGAAAACTCTGTAACCATCAAACACTAACTCCCTATTCTCTCCTCCCACTGGGACCTGGTAACCTCTATTCTATTTTCTCTATAAATTTACTTATTCTAGATATCTTTCATAAGTAGAATCATTTAATATTTGTCCTTTTGTGCCAGGCTTAGTTTATTTATGGTGCTTTCAAAGTTCATCCTTGTCATACCCTATATCAGCATTTTACATCTTTTTAAAGCTAAATAATATTTTATTGTATGTATATACTGCATTTTGTTTATTCACGTGTTGATGCACATTTGGATTATTTCAAACTTTTGGTTTTTGTGAATAATGCTGCTGTGAAGTTGGTGTACAACTATCTGCTTAAGTCACTACTTTTGTTTCTTTTTGTATGTACATAGAACTGGAATTACTGGACTGTACAATAATACTATATATTTTTTTGAAAAATAGTCATATTGCTTTCCATGGAGGCTGAACTGTTTTATATTCCATCAACAATGCATAAGGATTTCATTACTCTAAGTTTGCCAACACTTGTTTTCTTTTCTTTTTCTTTTTAAAATAATAGCCATCCTAATGAGTGTGAAATGGTGTCTCACTGTGGTTTTGATTTTCATTCTCTTAGTGACTAATAATGTTAAGTATCTTCTCACATGCTTATTGGCAATTTGTGTATGTTCTTTGGAGTCCTTTGGCTATTTTTAAAGTGCTTGATTTGTTGTTGTTGATTTATAGGAGTTCTCTACATAATCTGATAACCCTTATCAGATAAATGGTTTGCAAATATTTTCTCCGATCCCACTAGTTGCCTTCTTAGAATGTTGACTGTGTCCTTTGATGCACAGAAGTCTCTGTTGTAGTCCAATTTGTATTGTTGTTGTTCTTGTTGCCTGTGCTTCAATGCCATATCCAAAAAATCATTATCAAACCTATTGTCATGAAGTTTTCCCATCTTTTCCTAAGAGTTTTATAGCTTTAGCTCTTACATCTCTGATGCATTTTGAGCTCATTTTAAATCTGGTATAAGCATGCAACTTCATTCTTTTATATGTGGATATTCAGTTTTCCCAACACTATTTATTTATCCTGTCCTTTATTCATTGAATGGTCTTCCCACCCCTGTCAAAAATCATTTGCTTATATATATATGAATATATATATATATGTTTATTTTGGACTCTATTTTATTCTACTGGTCAATGTGTCTGTTATTATACCAGTATCACACTGTTTTGATTACCAGGGCTTTGTAGTAAGTTTTGAAATCAGTAAATGTGAGACCTTCATCTCTGATCTTCTTTTTCAAGATTGTTTTGGATATTTGGGGTTCCATGATTCTGCATGAATTTTAGAATGGGGTTTTTCATTTTATAGAAAAAAGGAATGGAGATTTTGATAGGGATTGTAATGAATCTGTAGATCACTTTATGTAGTATTTTCATCTTAACAATATCAAGTCTTCCAATCAATGAACTCAAGCTGCCTTTCCATTTAATTATGTCTTCTTCAAATTTCTTAAGCAATGTTTTATAGTTTTAGTGTACAAGTCTTTTGCCTTCATCATTAAATTTATTCCTAAGTATTTAATTATTTTAGATGCTACTTTAATAGAATTGTTTTCTTAATTTCTTTTTTTTGTTCATTTTTGATATATAAAAATGCAATTGATTTTTATATGTTGATTTTGATATCTACAGTTTCATTGAATTTATTTTTTAGATCTAACAGGTTAGGGAGAGGTGTTGCATGAAATCTCTAGGGTTTTCTACATAAAATCATATTTTCTGAACAGAAATATACTCCCTTTCCAATTAAAATAGATATAGCATAAACAGAAATCCTTGTTACTGATCTTAAAGGAAAAAAATTCAGCATTTCACAAATGAGTAGGACTAAAATTGGAAGTTTTTCATGTATGGTCCTTATCACGTGAAGGAATTTCCATCAATTCCTACTCCTTTGCCCATTTTTATCATAAAAGGGTGTTCAATTTTGTTAAATGTTTTTTCTGCATCTATTGCAATGTGGTTTTTTTTTCTTTTTGCTTTGTTTATGCTATTTTCTGATGTTCAACCATACTTGAATCACAAGAATAAGTACCACTTTATCATGGCATATGTTGCTGGATCCCACTTGCTAGTAATTTGGGGGAAATTTCTGCATTTTATTCATGAAGGGTATTCTTATGGGGTTTTCTTATAGTGTTTTTTTCTGGCTTTGGTGTCAGGGTAATTCTGGCTTCACAGAATGAGCAAGGAAGCATTTTTTCCTCATCAATTTTTGGGAAGAGTTTGGCATTTTGTGGGTTAATTCTTCACATGTTTTAACTGGGGGTATTTTTTTTGCATGTTTGGTAAACCACACCAGTGAAGCCATTGTGTCCAGGGTTGTTTTTTTGTTTTTGTTTTTGAGAGTTTTTTTCAAGTTGCTGATTCAATTGCTACGCTAATTATTTATTTAATAGTTTATTGTCAAATTGGTTTCCATACAACACCCAGTGCTCTTCCCCACAAGTGCCCTCCTCCAATACCACCACCTCTCCCCCCCTCCTCCTTCCCTTTCAACCCTCAGTTCCTTTTCAATAGTCTCTCAAGTTTTGCGCCCCTCTCTCTCTTCAACTCTCTTTCCCTCTTCTCCTCCTCCTGGTCCTCCATTAGGTTTCTCCTGTTTTCCTGTTAGACCTATGAGTGCAAACATATGGTATCTGTCTTTCTCCACCTGATTTATTTAGCTACACTAATTATAAGTCTGTTTAGATTCTTCTTCTTTATAATTCAATTTTGATAAATTGTATCTCTATAAATGTGTCCATTTCATCCAGGTTATCCCATTTGTTGGCATACAATTTTTTCATAGTATTTGCTTGTAAATCTTTTTATTTTGTAAAATTGCTGCTAATATTCTCCTTTTCATTCCTGATTTTTGTTATTTGACTCTTCTGTGTTTTTTTCTTGGTCTAACTAAAGGTTTGTCCACTTAGTTGATCCTTTCGCTGGACCAAATTTTCATTTCATTGATTTTTCTACATAGCATTAGTACTCTCTATTTTATCTATCTCTACTCTACTCTTTATTATTTTCTTCCTTATACTAGCTTTCATTTTAATTTACTTTTAGTTTTTTATTTCCATAAGATATAAATTTGGATTCTTCTTTTCAATATATATGTTGACATGTATAAATTTCCCTCTTAGCATTGCTTTCCAGCATCTCAAAATTTTGGTATTATTATAAATCCTTATAATTCTCATTTTAATTCTTCATATATTTGGAATTCTGATGTCTGGTGCATATATGTTTATAACCATTAAATCTTGGACAATTAACTCTTATTATCAATATATGGTATTCTTCTCTTAGTATTGTGTTTGACCTAAAATCTATTTTATTTCATATTAGTATAGCCACCTCAGCTCTCTTTTGATTACTATATATATGGAATATATGATTTTACATTCTTTTACTTTAAATTTATTATGTTTTTAGAACTAAAATGAGTTTTTCATGAATAGAATAAAGATGAATCCTGTTTTATTTTTTTATCCAGTTTCTAATCTTTAGCTCTTGTATGAAGAGTTTAATCTATTTATATTTTTATGTATGTATGTATGTATCTATCTATCTATCATCTATCTATTTATTTTAGAGAGAGTGAGGGAGGGAGGGGCAAGAGAGAGAGAGACAGAGAGAGACAGAGAGAGAAAGAGAGAGAGAATTTTAAACAGGCTTTATACCCAGTGCAGAGCTCAATGTGGGGCTTGACCTCATGATCCTGGGATCATGACCTGAGTCAAAATCAAGAGTTGGACACTTAACCAATTGAGCCATCCAGCCACACCAAATCTATTTATATATAAAGTAGTTGCTAATAAGGAAATATTTCTTTCCTTTTGCTGTTTTCTGTATGTTCTATAGACTTCTGTTCCTTCATTTCCTTTATCTTTCTGTTTTCTTTTTAATTTACATTTTTTGAGATATTTTGATTCCCTTCTCATTTACTTTATGTATATCCCTTATATTTAAATTTACTTATTTATTTTGGGAGAAAGAGCACCCATGAGAAGGGGATGGGCAGAGAGAGAAGATGAGAGAGAATACCAAGCAAGCTCCATGCTGTCAGTGCAGAGCCCAATGTGAGGCTTGATCTCATGGACTATGAGATCATGTCCTGGGCTGAAATCAAGAGTCAGATGCACTTAACCAACTGAGCCACACAGGCAATCCTCCTTTACATACATTCTATAGATATTTTCTTTTTGATCACCCTAGAGATTATATAGGACATCGTAACATAATAATCTAATATGAATTAACATAAGCTTTACTTTAACTACATATAAAATCTTTACTCAATTTGCTTTGCACTACCTTATGTTATTGATGTTACAAATTGCATCTTTATACATATGTACCTAACAACAAAGCTTTATAATTATTTTTAAACTTGTGTCTTTTTAATAGCAGAGAAAATGCAGTTACAAAAAATTAAAGTAATGCTTTCATTTACTTTTATTGGATATCTTTTTATCTTCATAACCTTCAAGTTACTGTCTAGGATCCTTTCATTTCAAATTGAAGACACCCTTTAACCTTTCTGGAGGGGCAGGTCTAGTGGCAATAAAATCCCTCAGCTCTTGTTTACCTGGGAATTTATTAATTCTTCCTCTAGAAGGGCAGTTTTTCAGATTTAGAATTCACTTTGGATAGGTTTTTATCTTTCAACAATTCAAATATTTAATCATTCCACTGCCTTCTAGCCTCCAAGGTTTCTGATGAGAAAAAAAAAGGCCAATAATATTTTTTGAGGCTCCTCTACATAAGGATGAGTCACTTCACTCTTGATAATTTAAATATTCTCTTTGTATATGTGATATTTCATGTTCGATTATATGTCTTTGTGTGGGTCTCTTTGGTTTTATCCTACTTGGAACTCATTGAGCTTCTTGGATTTGGAGATTCATGTTTTTCAACTTCAGGAATTTTTAGCCAGTATTTCTTCAAATAATTTTTGAACACCTTTCTCACTCTCATCTCTTGGTGTACCTGATGGTTTCTTACAAGTCCCTTAAGTTTTGTTCATTTTCCTTTGGTCATATTTCTTTCTCTTCTCCTACTTGATTTTAATTGTCCTGTCTTCAAATTTGCTTATTCTTTCCTTTGGCTCCTGAAATCTGTTGAAAATCCTTCTAGTGAATACTTCAATTACTGACTGTTATTCAGCTTCAGAATTTGTTTGGTTTCTCTTATAATTTTTATCTATTTATTACATTATTTTCATTTTATTCATATATCATTTTCTCAATTCTCTTAAGTTTCTTTGTCCATGTTTTCCCTCAGCTCTTTCATCATAGTAAAGACAGACAATTTAATCTTCATCTAGCAAGTCCAATGTTTTGGTATATTCAAAGATGGCTGTGTCAATTTATTTTTTTCCTTTGAATAAGTCATGTTTTATTTTTTCTTCATATGTCTTGTGATATTTTTCTTGAAAATTGGGCATTTGATTATTATAATGTTACAACTCTGACAATCAAGTTTTTTCTTCTCTCTGTTCATTTTTGGAAGTCTTTAACAATTCATTTATTTTGAAATACTTCTAATCTTTTTTTTTTAAACCTTTTCTTTGTCAGTATAATCAGCAAAGCCTTTGTTCTATTAGTTCATGTTCAGCTAAAGTTTTAACATAAATGTCTTTGAATGACAAGAGCTAAAGTAAACAAAGACCCAATAAAAATAAATAAATAAAAAGAGAACAGCCACCTCTGAGTTTAAGGATTGAGCAAGGTAAAAACTTAAGGTACTCTCAAGACTTTTTTGAGACAATGTTTTGCCTGAGTATATGCATAGTTTTCTTTATTCTGAATACCTAACTTTTTTAAAAAAAATGTTTATTTTTGAGAGAGAGAGACTGAGTGTGAGCAGGGGAGCGACAGAGAAAGAGGGAGACAAAGAATCTGAAACAGGCTTGAGGCTCTGAGCTGTCACCACAGAGTACAATATAGGGCTCAAATTCATGAACCATGAGATCATGACCTTAGCTGAAGTTGGATGCTTAACCAACTGAGCCACCAGCCCCTCCTAATTGTTTTGAATAAACTGATTTCTTAGGATCTTAATTCAGAGTATTCTTTCAGCCTCCCACATTTATTTTATATTCCTACCCTGAGTCTCTTGCCATAGACATCGATGGGTTTATAGACATGTTGTAGCCTTTATGACCAGAACCTGACTTTTTTCCTGCCTGCATTTTGAGTTATGCAAAATGGAGATGAGCACCTTGTTTCAGTCTTTCAGGTATCTTCCAGACAGTTTAGAACATATGTACACAATAATTTACCTCCAGGGCAAGGGAGAAAACTAGTAACTGGGCTCCTACCTGCCCCTGCACCAGGCAGAGGATGGGGAAATAGCAGGTAAAATATCAAAAACTTTCCAACTCTTTTGAATATAGTATTTTATTTGGCATTTGGTTAGATTCTGCAAACTTTAGAATATTTTAGAGGTCCTACAAAGTTGTTTCAGACAGCTTCTGCTTGTTGTTGATATTTCTGTAGAGAAACAAGAGCTTGAAGTTTCTTTGTCTGCTATTTTGTTAATGTCAATAAAGAAATCTTTAAAATCAAGAGGGGGAGGATGTTTATAGAGATAAAACAGAAGTTAGCAAGTAGAATTATGATATAAAATAAAAAACTAGCTCTTTAAAATATAAAGAAAATAAATATTTCTTCATGCTACTGAACAAAAATTAAAATGAAAAGGGGACTATAACAATGTGTTCTAAGGGACAATGCACATGTACATGATAATTAATTAGAAGGTCCAGCTAACAAAGGAAATTTCTCTGAAAAACATGAATTTTCAAGATTGTTGCAAGAAGAAAGACTGATAAGTATAACAGAAATTGAAACCATGTGTGCCAGGGTAGAAAATGTCATTCAAGATCATATTCAAAGTGCCACACATCTAAAGAAAACATTTCATATGATGTGTTTATTTATAAGTAATTTTTAAAAGTTCTTACAGGAATACTAATCTTTTTAGAAATGGATATTTACTATATAATATAATTTATTATAGAACATACTAAAAGAGAAGAATCTTCTTGATTCATATTATGTCAAAACATAGCATGAAATATAAAGACAGATATAATCTATTGATATATTTAAGAGAATCTAAATGGTATATATCACAAATGTGTGAGAATGCTCCACATTACCATCTCATCATTGGACAATTTACTAAGAAATTTAAGTAAATTGGCTCATGGGTCTTAGAAGCTTCAGTTAAGTCATAGATTTTAATAAGAGTCAGGGTAATGAGAGAGAAGGAATTAGGCTGGGAATAGATTTCTTGGGACAGTTTCCAGCCATCCTTCTGGGAGATTAACTCTTTTATTTGGGACTCTAGGAGGAATGGTGGCTGTTTCACATTTGGGACAAATAGAGTAGTTTTGAGGTACCAGAATAGAGGAAACTGAATAGAAATGGATTGTCATACTAGGAATGCAAGCATATTTTCTATGGATTAAACATGAGCTCTATGGAAAAAAATTAAAAAGACTTAGTTATCTTAGATCCACTACAACAGGACTGCCCAGGTGGCAGATTGATAGAAGCTAACAATGAAAGACAGATTCCTACAGCTGAGAAAAGGGTTCTAAGGGACTCCATGAAATAAACACATTTCCTACCCTTCTATTCCCCCAACCGTCAGTGCTGGTAAACAGACCAGCTGGAGAAGGGTTAGAAGCTGTTAAAAGTGTTAATTATCAGTATCTTCTAAGTCCAGAGACTATGAACCCAGAAGAAAATGGTATTAGTTCAAGTAAAACTTTTCTTACTTATTTTCCCTCCAACCCCTAACTCTTCATGATGGGAGAAGTCATATGTGCATTGTCAACCTGAGTTGTGGAGTGGGGATGGGGTATAGAGGAGAAGTAGACTTAGAGGGGCGTCAACCATTCTTCCTTTGCCATTACAGGCTTCTAGTCTAAAATAGGGCTTGGTTGCAGAAAGGGAAAAGAATAATGCTAAATCTGAATTTAGTATTAAACACTGACTTCATAACTGTGTAACATAAAGATGGAAAAGAATTATTACTAAAATGTTGGCAGAAAATCATGAAATCTGCTCAAATTTTACCCAAGGTGAAGAAATTTCATACCTCAATGAACAATTTATAAGGGGATAGTGGATGACAAACAAAACTGCATTATGACGAGATCACAAGGTATGCTTAAAACCAATAAACTCTTTGTCAAAGGAATTCTAAATGGACAATGATAGCAACATATTTATTGATATCTCTCCTTACGTGAGGGAAAGAAAAGCAAAAATAAACTATTGGGACTACATCAAAATATAAAGCTTTTGCATAGTAAAGGAAACCATCAACAAGACAGAAAGGCAACCTAGTGACTTAGGATATTTGTAAATACATCTGATAAGGGATTAATACTGAAACTATATGAAGAACACAACTCAACATAAAGAAAACAATTTGATTAAAATATTCACAGAGAAACTGAATAGACACTTCTCCAAAGACATACAGATAGCTAATAGAAATACCAAAAAAAAAGTTAAATATCACTAATTATCAAGAAAAACATCAATCCATCATCCTTCAATCCTCGAAACCACAATGAGCCATCACCTCACACCAGGCAATGGCAAATATAAAAAAGATAAGAAATAAAAACTGTTTGCAAGGGCATGGAGAAAAGAGACCCCTTCCCCCAAAGCACTATTGGTAGGAATGTAAATTGGTGTGACCACTGTGGAAAACAGTATGGAAGTTCCTCAAGAAATTAAACATGGAAATTTCATATAGTTCAGTAATTACACTATGAATACTTACTTGCCCCCTCCAAAGAAAACCTTTATTCAGAAAGATATATGCACCCCTATGTTTATAACAACATTATTTAAAACACTCAGGATGGGGCACCTGGGTGGCTCAGTCGGTTAAGCGTCTGACTTCGGCTCAGGTCAGATCTCACGTTCGTGGGTTCGAGCCCCACGTCAGGCTCTGTGCTGACTGTGGGAAGCTGCTAAGATTTAGCTGCTTGGCCATTTACTAGCTGGAAATGTCACTCCCTGAAGGGAATTACAAAAATAGGCAGGGGAGCACCACTCCCGGACAGAGGAGAAGCCAGAAGAACAAAGATCAATCACCTACAGGAAGGGTGGTATCAGCCCTTCAGTGCTGTGCTAAAAACCTTAGTTTGGTTCCTCTTTTACTCCAGTCTTAATCCCTTAACCCTGTTTCCTAGCAACCGACCTAGGTCAGCTGCCTTGTTTTCCCGCCTCAAAACCTTTATAAGATACAGTGTTTTCTGAATAAAAAGGAAGAGGCTTGATCAGAAACCGTGTGTTGTGTCCTTACTCTCTGTGCTCCCCCTTTCTGCCCTTTCTCTCCCTCCCTCAGGAACGAACCCGCAAGGATTTACCGCCCTGCAGGCCAGGGTGAAAGACCGGACAAGTGATGCCCCAACGTGGGGCTCAGTGAAGGAACACGCCAAGTGGCCCCCAACGTGGGGTGAGTGTAGGAACACGACAGCTGACAGCTAGCTCAGAGCCTGGAGCCTGCTTCCGGTTCTGTGTCCCCTTCTCTCTCTGCCCCTCCCCCTTTCATGCTTTGTCTCTCTTTGTATCAAAAATAAATAAAACATTAAAAAAAATAAAACACTCAGGGTATGGAAGCAACCTGTGTTCACTGACAATTGGCTAGATAAAGAAAATGTAATGCATAAACACACAAAACAGAATATTACTTAGCCATAAAAAGAAATGAAATCTTGCTATTTGCAACAACATGGATGAAATTACAAGGTGTTATGCTAAGTAAAGTAAGACAGGTAGAAAAAGACAAATACTGTAAGCTTCCACTTCTATGTAGAATATAACCAAGCAAGCAAGCGAACATTAAATAAACAAACTCGTAAATACAGAGAACAAACTGGTGGCTGACAGAAGGGAGAAGGTGGAGAGATGGGTGAAATACATAAAGAGACTTAAGAGGTACAAACTTCCATTTATAAAATAAATAAGTCACAGAATGAAAAGGACAGCACAGGGAGTATAGTCAATCATATTATAACATTGCATGGTGACAGATGATGACTACAAATATCATGGTAAGCTCGAGAAACATATAGAATTGTTTAATTAACATGTTGCATAGCTGAAATTAAGAAAACATTCTATGTCAATTATATTTTGATAAAAATTATAAATTATCCACGAACAAAAAAAATGCAATGGGTTTTAAAGAATATTTCCCCAAATCAAAACCACACTGAGATACCACTTCACACCAGGCAGAGTGGCTAAAATGAACAAATCAAGAGACTATAGATGCTGGCAAGAATGTGGAGAAACGGGCACCTTCCTATACTGTTGGTGGGAATGTAAACTGGTACAGCCTCTTTGGAAAACACTGTGGAGGTTCCTCAAAAAATTAACAATAGAACTCCCCTATGACCCAGCAATAACACTGCTGGGTTATCTACCCACGGGATACAGAAGTGCTGATGCATAGGGGCACATGTACCCCAATGTTCATAGCAGCACTTTCAACAATAGTGAAATCATGGAAAGTGCCTAAATGTCCATCACCTGATAAATGGATCAAGAAGATGTGGTATATATATATATATATATACAATGGAATACTACATGGCACTGAGAAAGAATGAAATCTTGCCATTTGTAGCAAAATAGATGGACCTGGAGAGAGTCATGCTAAGCAAAATAAGTCAGGCAGAGAAGGAAAGATGCCATATTTTTTCACTCATAGGTCTAGCAGGAGAAACCTAATAGGGAACCATGGGAAGGGGAAAGGTGCAGGAAGAGTTGGGGAGAGGGAGTGAGGCAAATCATGAGAGACTTTTGAATGCTGAGAACAAACTGAGGGCTGAGGAGGGAGGGGGGATGGGGAATGGGGTGATTGTCATGGAGAGGGGCACTTGTGGGGAAGAGCACTGGGTGTTCTATGAAAACCAACTTGGTAATAAACTATCTAAAGAAAAAAAAAAGAAAAGAAACCAGTATTTCCCACCATGAAAAAGTAAGATTTGTATGAGGAATTAAAAAATGAATGAAAGTTGGGAATTAATTGCATTTGAATTACAGGTTAAATTAGGAAAATAGAGAGTGAATTAATAAATTTATCTTTACTTCTGATATATAAAGAAAAAGTAACCTAGGGTCAGAGGGTCAATTATCTGATTCATAATTAGTTGATGAATATAAACTCCATAATTTTGTGAAATCTGTGTTATTCAACTCATGGTATAGTTCCCAGAAATTAATTAGTAGTATGTGTGTGTGTGTGTGTGTGTGTGTGTGTGTATTTGAGAGAAGGAAACAGAGCTCTCATGAGCAAAGAGAGACAGAGGCCCAAAATCTTAAGCAGACTCCAGGCTCTGAGCTGTCCTCACAGAGCCCAATGTGGGGCTTGAACTCACGACCCATGAGATTATGACCTAAGCTGAAGTTGGATGCCCAACCAACTAAGCCACCTGGACCCTGCTTCAGATTCTGTGTCTCCCTCTCTCTCTGCCCCTCCCCTGCTCACACTATCTCTCTCTGTCTCCCAAAAAATAAATAAAAGACATAAAAAAACTAAATGTCATGGATGAAGGACCTGAATGTTAGACAGGGAGCCATCAAAACCCTAGAGGTAAAAGCAGCCTCCTTGACCTCAACTGCAGCAATTTCCTACTTGACACATCCCCAAAGGCACGGGAATCAAGAACAAAAATGAACTATTGGGACCTCATCAAGATAAAAAGCTTCTGCACTGCAAAGGAAACGATCAAAAAAACTAATAGGCAGCTGACAGAATAGGAAAAGATGGTGGCAAATGGTATATCAGATAAAGGGCTAGTATCCGAAATCTACAAGTAACTCACCAAACTCCACCCGAAAGACAAGTAATCCAGTGAACAAATGGGCAGAAGACATGAATAGACACTGCTCCAAAGAGGGCATTGAGATGGCCAACAGGCACATGAAACAATGCTCAGCATCACTTATCTTCAGGGAAGTACAATCAAAACCACACCAAGGTATCATCTCACACCAGTCAGAGTGGTTAAAATGGACAAATCAGGAAACTATAGATGCTGGCGAGGATGTGGAGAAATGGGCACCCTCCTACACTGTTGGTGGGAATGTAAACTGGTACAGCTGCTCTGGAAAAGAGTCTGGAGGTTCCTCAGAAAACTATCCATAGAACTCCCCTATGATCCAGCGATAGCACTGCTGGGGGATCCACCCAAGGGATACAGAAGTGCTGATGCATAGGGGCACATATACTCCAATGTTCATAGCAGAACTTTCAACAATAGCCAAATCATGGAAAGAGCCTAAATGTCCATCACCTGATGAGTGGATCAAGAAGATGTGGTATATATACACAATGGAATACTACATGGCAATGAGAAAGAATGAAATATGGCCATTTGTAGCAACGTGGATAGTCCTCAAAGGTGCCATGCTAAGCGAAATAAGTCAGGCAGAGAAGGACAGATAACATATGTTTTCACTCATAGGTCTAACAGGAGAGACCTAACAAGGGATCATTGGAAGGCAAAGGGGGGGGGAGAATTAAGGAGCAGGAGGGAGGCAAATCACGAAAGACTCTTGAATCCTGAAAACAAACTGAGAGCTGAAGAGGAGGAGGAAGGTGGAATGAGGTGATGGTCATGGAGTGGGGCACTTGTGGGGAAGAGCACTTGGTGTTATATGGAAACCAACTTGACAACAATCTATTAATTAAAAAATAATAAATAACATGAAATTTGATTTTCTATAGGCTTGAGGGATGAAGTAAATAGATAGGTTATTTACAGTAGCCAAATAATGATAAAGTCTGAAACAGGTGTCACACCCTAAATATGTAATTTATTGCTGAAAGGAGTAAAAATTGGCATAATCCCTTTTTTAGAAGCAATTCACCAATACATTATTTACTTACATAAAAGTGATTGGGAAACAGTGACAGAACAGTAGTTTGGGAATTAAGCACACCTATGCTCAAATCACATGAGCTGTATTAGTTCTGTGAGCTTAGGTCTTTTCTGGCAGAAAAAGATACCTGATCGGACTACTATAGAAAATACAGTTTTGGAAAAAGATGTCCACCCAACCAATTAGGTGATTTAATTTGAATATTGTGAAGTAAGTTGTTGCTTCATCTTAACAGTGCATTCAACCTCTTAATTATAAAAATGATCACTTTAAGAATTTTGAGCATTTTTAATAGCAAGTGGAAATGTTACAATGTATTTTCCAACACATTTTTTTAATAAGCTTTTCAAGTAGAATATTGCTATGCTGTTTTGATGAATATGACTCAACCTTAGATTATCAGGTGTTTCTTGAAGCAAATCAAATACTATTTTGTGAACCCATTACCAATTCCTAGCATAAGAAAAAAGGTCCAAAGACAAATGCATGATCTGAAGAAAAGATCATATTACAAAGTTTACTCACTGGTGCAAGGTGAGATATTCAATGACATCAGTTGATCAGCCGGCTAGAAAAAAAAGCATAGGAAGACGGGAGAGGGATAATGACTCTGCCTTCTCACAGGCAGCAAAAACTTGAGCCCAGTACCAAAGGAAACAGAAAAACTGTGACAGGAACAGGACCAAGATCTACCACCGTCTTAGCCAAGATCTTCCTAATTCCTGAAAAATTTGGCTGTGCAAAGGATTTTTCAAAGAGCATCAGTTTTATTTTAGGATGGTATATATACCCTTTCTAGAGCATTCTGTCACATCACATGGTGACTTTGACATGTTCACAAAGCTCAGTTCATTGTTTTATTCAGATGAGCTCAAGCCAATAAACTCAAGCTAGTGTTAGCTTGAATGTTCAAATTCAAGGGGCTGTAAGAGTCATTGAAAAAATAGCTCATGATTTATAATGACCTTTTATCATTACAAAAACATGATCATTCTCAAGTATCTGTGTGAGAAGTCATTGACCACTTTTGCAGAGTCATCAGAGTAATGGATTAATGATTTCCCAGAATAAGACTGAGATGACGTACAAACCCATGTCATGGACAGCTCATCTACAGCCTAAGGTCTTCATCTATGCGTGAAAAAGCAAAAGCTCTTATTGATCCTGACCTGTAATGGCTAGATATGAACAGCAATAGGAGCCTAGAGAAGTTAAATGGTGACTGACCTACCAGCTTATGGTACTGTGGTATAGCTGGGTACAGGTCAACCCCAGTCTCCAGTGAGGAGTTAAATTCAACCTTAGTGTCTCAGGGATAGAGCCAGGATAACTAGTATCTCAGGTATATAGCTAGTAAGAATGAAATCCTTATTAGGCTAGATCTTCATCAGCAGCACCTTAAAAGTAGGAGATAAATAATAATCCTAATGCCCCATAAACCTTCAGGGGAGTTCAGCTGACTAAAGTCCTCAGCTGCACCAGACCTCATTCAGGCTCATGTCGTGGTACCTAGTATCAAAAAGATATAATGTGTCATTGGGGTTTTATAAACTGACCCATCCTTGGTTTGCCATGTCACCAACATGATTCAGTGAGCACATCAGTGGAAAGAAAGCGAAGGGAAGTTAGGGTTTGGGGCCAAGAGAAGGATAAAGGATTCCCTACCAACACTCTCAGTGTTTTTAACCTCAAACAGAATACTGTTAGAGTGTGTGTGTGTGTGTGTGTGTGTGTGTTTGTGTGTGTGTATGTGTGTCTATGAAATAGAATATATACAAATGGTACTTCAGTTTGCAGGGAATAAATACATAGAATATTTATATACATGAATTAAATGGCATTATTTTGAAATATTAATGTGCTTTTTGTCCAAAAATTCAAGTTAATCTTCAACTTAAAATTCAAGTTAATTTCTATAGCTATGTGATTTTTAAATCTAAAGGCAGAAATTTCTAGATTAGCCAATTTCAAAAGGAATCAGATGGCACAGTGTAGCTGTTAAGCATATGCAGAATGTGGCAGTCTGTTGTTTAAAGATTTTCTTTCTGACAGCTTGTCCAGGTCCATAAGATCTGAAAAATTGTTTCAAAAATATGAGATCCTAAATAAAGATCTAAGGAGTATATTGAGACTACATTTGAATAAAAACACCATTTATTTAGAAATCCACTTACTGATTTAAGAGGTTGTTTGAGATGTATAATTGATGTAAATTTGGAGAGTTTTTAAAGTTATTGTATGAAGCTTATTATTAAAAACTTTCCATGGGATTATTTTGTAATTACTTAATTTTTATATATAAATTTACAGGAAGAGTATTAGCTAAAGTTATAGTTTTATTCTCTTGGCTTTTCTTATTCTTGTGTTTTGTGATGCTAAATCCAACACTTTCAAATGGAGCTTGGAAATTTATTACAGTTCTTTCATTCATATATTGTTCTGTCTTCTGTGGTCTGAATGCTTAAGGCCCCACAAAATTCATATGTAGAAATCCTATCCCCAAAGGTGGTGGTATTAGGAAGTGGGGCTTAGGTCATGAGGGTTAATCCATGAATGGGATTAGTGTTCTTATAAAAGAGATCCCACAGAGCTCCTTTCCTCCTTTCACCAGGTGAGGACACAGTGAGAAGGTGCCTACTGTCCACAGGAAGTGGGCCTTCCCCAGACACTGGGACCTTGATCCTGGATCCAGTCTCCAGAAACATGAGATGTAAATACCTGTTGTTTATAAGCCATCCAGCTTATTGCATTTTGTTATAGCAGCCAGATAGGCACTCTCCTAACAGCAAAAGTTTCAAAGAAGAGATACTAAATTTTCTACCTCTGGTAAGAAAGTAAAGAATACAAAAATAAAAATGGAGAGAACCCAAATAGCAAGTTTTGTGTAAAAAGCCAAGATGAGGCTTAATTTTTATTGATATTTGCTTCATTTTGCTCTTCCCCCACCAAACACACATCCACTTGTTCTATTCATTTTGGTAAAAGGTGGGACAGGTCAATGAGGAATGTGACTCTTCATCTTATGCTCACATGGTTTCTAGGTAATCTTTCATACAACTGATATATTTCTCAGTACCTCTGGAGTTTTCAATCCATTTTTTTCATTTCCAGGCAAAAATACAAAAGGCTTAAAATGTCCCAGAGAGACATCAACCTGAAACATCAATTATTATAGTAATACCATAGCTTGGTTGACATGCACCACTTTTTTTTCTTGTAAAGATAAAAAGTCTGATTTTTGCTAAAATTCTGACTCCTATTCTATGTATTGTTTTGATAAAGTCACTCAACATTTTCTACTTAAGGCAATATTAAATAATCCCTTCCCTCATTTGAAGCATGAAAAGTCAGTGGTGTGGATTTAAATGGATGTTGTTATGGTTTCACTTAGATCTGTTGCAGTCTTAGTAAAAGGCTTATGGTCTCATAATATTTTATGATAAATATTTTGTTCAAGATATCCACCCTCACCTTACTCAAAGCTGTGATCACCCCTAGAAGATTTCAAAGGCACTTTTAGGCCAGGACATCAGGAAAGACACACATATAGGCACCCACACCCAAACCCACACACATTACTCTAAAACAAAACAAAATAAAAATCATTGCAAAATCAGCACAGAAGACAAAAGATTTTTAAGGTCACCATTTAGCAAAGGTTATATTCACAATAATTAGCCACCAACAGTGATGGACCATCATGGGAAGGTCTGGTGGTTTCCAGGGCAACCAGGGAAGCCCAGAGCCTCCTCATGGTTCCAGGCAGCAGTCTGGTTTCTTGATTCAAGTGATTTCATTATGAGACCTGGTAAGATGGTTCTCATCAGGAAGCCTCGCATTTCGTCATTCCCATAAATATTGGTGACACTACCTCATAAAGCTCTGAGGAGATTATACCATATAACGGCAAAACTAGACAGTTTTTTCACCTTGGCAAACAGCTTTGGGACAACTTTATTGAAAACCTCTGCAGTGTCAGAGCAATATTCATTACAGAACTTTGTGGCTATGATATGGGAAACCCATCCTCAGGGAATCTGTGTTCTCAGATACAGCCACGCAATTACTTAAAATCAATCCGAGGAGATGGTTTTATCCTTGCATAATGACCATTTATAGTAACAGTAATGCCCCAGATCTCATATTTGTAAGATTTGTGTATGTGTGCAAATCTCAGTGTTTTGTGGATGTCTCCTAATTAATCTGAGGACATGGCCTCACTACCTGTCATCATCTCAAGTGAGAAAATCAATGCCAATGCACCATACAATTGTGAAATTGGCCCTGAAAAGGCAGACAGACCTGAGCCCGTACAGCACCGTTCCATCAGGGTGAAGGCGGATCATGCGGTTTTTCACTGTCACTCCATGCACAAATGACTTTTTGTCATTTAAGAAATATGTGTCAGGCACCCATAGCTGGTCAGCCACTCGATTATCAAGTGTGAGGTTGAGAGGGATCCCAGAATAGGCAAGCCTTTTATCTCTCCAATATTGTTGAAAATACATGGTTAAGGTGTAATCCTGGGGGGAAAAAAGAAAAGAAAAAAATTAGTTTGTGCTTACCCACAGGCATCTTTCCTCCATGACTGGTCAAATTTGGGTTGGTATCCAGTAGAAATGAGTATTATTCTCAGGCAGGGTTAGAAGCAGTGGTTTCTTTCTTGTAAATGCAAATACTAGGTTTAATAGGTATAAATCATGCTAATAAATCCTCTGTGTTAGAAAAAAGTCTTCTGTTTTATTTAGGCAAGAACCAGACTAGAGAAATTGGCATTTAAGCAATAGTCACATAGAATAATGTCCAAAATATAATTTTTAAAAAGTCATCATAAAAATCAGGTTGCTGGCAGTACCCAGAGCCCTCTCCTATGTCCTCCATCTCCCACCAGGCAGACATATGTCTTCACCACCTATGGCAGAGGAGTTCTATCTACAAATTTTCTCTGCAACATAAGCGACTTTCTCTCTTGCCCTCTGGCAAAGCTATAAAGACCTATGGGAGGTCTTTATGCCTTATTCTCTTCTTCTTCCAGAACACCATTTCTACACTAACTAAGCAATATCACCACCTTGAGAGGATGATATATTCGTCTGGAGAAAATGGAAGCCTGTAGCAAAAAGCTGGATGTGGGAGAAGGGAAATGGACCATGGTGTAACCCTCACAGGCTTGCCAACAAAATAAGCATGTATCTAGGCAGATGATATTATTTTTTGGTTTGTTTGTTTGTTTTGGAGTTTCTTTTGCAAGTAATTAATGCACTAAGTAAGAAAGAAATCAGAGGCGCCTGAATGGCTCAGTTAGTTAACCGTCCGACTTCTGCTCAGGTCATGATCTCGCAGTTTGTGGCTCCAAGCTCATAGGGTTCTGTGCTGACAACACAGAGCCTGGTGACTGTTTCAGATTCTGTGTCTCCCTCTCTCTCTGCCCCTCCCTTGTTTGCACTCTATCTCTCTGTCTCAAAAATAAATAAACATTAAAAAAAGAAAGAAATTAAGCTTAGCATGAAAATTCTATTTTTAAATTTCTATTCTTTTTGGCAATCACTATTCAAGTCTACAACGATCAAGTCTGAAAATTTGGTAATATTCATGAGACATCCTGAACCCCACTGTATAAGAAACCAAGCTGAAAAACCCACTATATATGTGTTTAAACTCTCCAACCAGGGCAGGAAAAAACACTTACATATAGGAGCTTCTGAATTCACACACTTACAGATACCTGCAAACATCCTGACTTTGTGGGAAGTGAGAGGAAGGATTGCAAATCAATCAAAGAATCTTTCCTAGACACAGATCTTATGACATCCTGTGCAATACTCATTTTACTGACTCACAGGACAGTTCTTAGTGTTTGCTAATCTAACAAAGCCTACTTATCACTGATCTCAAGAGTGTTAGAACATAGAAGACTCTGAAATGTCAAAGACCACACCTGGATGTTTTTCTCCAGATGCTCATAGACAAGGAGGTGAAAAAATCAATACATGCTAAATAACTATAGACAGAATAAGTTTTAAGCTATAAGGGCCATAAAGAATCAGAGGAAAGGGGAAGCAAGAGAATTCAAATGGGTTGAGGAGTCTTTATAGAGGTTTCATCTACAACTTGAAGGAGAGATACTATTTGAGTAGATGAGAAGGCACACAGAGGGATTTTTCCCAGGCACTTATATGGGCAGAGCTCTGTGCCTGGCATTACCCGTGAGAACTGTCCTCCCCCCCCCATAGAGCAGGTAGGATTAAAGAAAGGCCTGGGTTAGTCAGATATTAGATAGAAGGCATAAAAAAAAATCATATGAGGACGTTCCTTTTATTGCATCAATGAGATGAGATGGATAAGAATCCCTGAGGAGTGCAGTTTCGCTGGAACTTAAAGTTCAAGCAGGGAGAAGGACAGAGTGATAGGCAGGGCTGGATTCTGTGGCAGTGACCAGAAGGTGTAAAAACTTGAGTGCCAGCTCCATAGTCATTGAAAGCCATTAAAGGCTTCAAGTAGCAAGTGACACAACCAATTGTATTTATCATGTCTTTTATTTTCTGTTTTCTCATGCTTTAACATCTGGGCCTAGCTGACCTTGGAGGGACTGCTTTCCTTCCTCCCAGGGCTACCCAATGCCTAGACATAGCAAACAACTCCATTATGCTCTAAACTCTAAATACAAATCAACCAATCCGGAACTCACACTCCAAGTGCCTTCTCTATAGGGCTTTCACACTCAAGGCCAATACTTCATCTACGTCCAAGTATCAGGCAACTACAGACAGTCTAGACCCCAGGGTCCACTTTAATTATTTAAACTAGCCAATCCTATGCCTGCTTATGCCCATTCCTTCTCATGGAAACCATCACAAAGGCTCTTGCCCACAGATTCACTTCACAGACCCTCGTGCTTCCCTGTGTGCCTCACATCCCTTGCAATGGATGGTGTGTTCCCTTCCCTTGGGATCTGTGATTAACAAACTATCTTTTCAATGGCAGCTGTCTTCTGATCTGTTTTGCCTGCTATACCTAAATAATGATACAACCCATTTTAAACACAAAATCATGGATCAGGAAGATCAGTTGTGACTAAATGCATGGAAAGTGCTTGGTGGTGGGTGATAAGGGAGAACAGGTAGAAAGGGTGTACATGTTAGGGAAATCTGAAAAGATCACCAATATTAGGCTTGATATGAATGGACCCACAAAGAGTGAAAGCACATACCCTGCATTTCCAGAAATGATGGTTAATGTAGGTTATACATTTTTAACTGACACATAATAAGTTTTCGTGGCATGATAAGATGGAAATAAATCAGGATTTTCAATTTGAATATAATGTTCCAAATTACATTCTTATTGAAATAGAAGCATTTCACTTGTTTCTCTCTTTGGTTTCTAAGCTCACATCCTACGCCTGAGTCATGAAGTCTAGCACTTCTCTGAGTTTCTAACTGGAATTCACATGGGTTGCCATGAGGATGGAGGAAATGTGTCAGTTTCCCTGGGAACTCAGTTGTCATCCAGAGTCCTCAGACTTGGGCTCTGGATCTTGTGTTGTTTTCCACGCCATCAGCAACACCTCTCAGTTTTGGTCTTGGGTGTTTGCTGAGGTGAGTGGGTTAGGGTTAGGGAGAGCTTAGGTCATAGAGGAGAAAACTAGTATTTAAATTCAAACCTGCTGCATCGGCTGTGCTTTCTAAAGCAATGGCATCATTACATCAGTGGAAACACTAGTCATTATGCCACTTTTTTCTCCTAGGGGAAAGTCCAAGTGTCCCTTTACTCTCTTGTGCAGTTGGGGCAGTTAATGAGAGATTTTAGGGTTCAGTGGGCCACAGTACTGACTCTTGTGCCATGCAGCGGTGAGCACCATGCACAATAATGCCAGCAGCAGCAGATAATACGCTCTGATCTCTTGGTATGTGCTAGGCCTTATGTGCATCATCTCATTTATTTTTTATTTTTTTAATGTTTATTTATTTTGAGAGAGGGTGACAGAGTGTAAGCAGGGGAAGGGCAGAGAGAGAGAGGGAGTCACAGAATCCAAAGCAGATTCCAGGCTCTGTGCTGAGCCTGATGTGGGGCTCGAACTCACAAACCATGAGATTGTGACCTGAGCCAAAGTCGGAAGCTTAACTGACAGAGCCACCCAGGTGCCCCTAGCATCATCTCATTTAAACATAAAGCAGGGATTATCAGTATTCTCATTATCATCCCCTATCAATGAAGAAAAATGTTTTAGAGTGCCCAAGTAATTTGCCTCCTTTACCCCATACCCCAATAACAGGAGTAACTGGGGGAAATGGGATTTGAATTTGAGGCTACCTCCCAGAAAGGTATGACTCTCAACCTCAAAACCAAGCTCTAAGGGACAGAAGCTAAATAGTTCTGCATAATATGCTGAAATGAGCTTAGTGGCAGGATAGTCTGCAAAGATATCTTGGTGAGTGGAGAATCAAGTCATGTAAGACAGTGCAGTTTTTGAGAGGAATAAGAACTGTGGCACCACTAAAGCCCCCCCATCCTTACAAATATTTAGCACAGCTGCTCTGTAGACAAATGCTTTGTGAAAGTTTCTTTTCTTCAGGGAATCCCAGGCAAGCTGATGTTTTCCACATTCAGAGGTCTCCACGGCCTTCATGAACCTCCTCACCTTCTTCCTGGAGTGGTCACCTACAAATGTGGTGCAGCTGAGCGAGTGGCCTTGAGGGAGATGAAAGGGGACAGAGCAGAGGCCTTGAAATGGCATTTCTCAAATGCAGGGCTTTTGGAGGCCCCAAGGACCATGGGGAATAGAACAAGGCAGTTCTGGTGAGTCTGATACTGATGGTGGATGCCAGCCTTCTGGGCCTCTGCAGAGCTCACTGTCCCCCTGACTTTCATCTTTCCTGCTCTGAGCACATGATCCACCTGAGCACATAGAGGAGTCTTCAGTCACACTAAGAGGAAACTCAGACACCAAAAGTTTCTGCTAGGGTAAGAGGAAATTGTGATGGTCCCTTTCTTTCCCACCTCTGCCCTTTGCAGGGGAAACTAAATCTCCTGTAGAGGGACATTAGGGAGGAGTGGGTGTGAGAAAGGGATTAGGGAGGAGTGGAACTTGGAGAGAAGCTGGCATTAGAAGGTATGGGGGTCAGAGGAGGTCAGAGTGAGAAGTGGGCCCAGGGTGATGAAAATTAAGAGTCTGGAGGCAAAAGGCTCTGTGGAGTAGGGGACTTCTGGGAGAAGAGGGGCAGCAGAAAGCAGCCAGGCTCAGTGAGGAATACAGAGGAACGAGGTAAAAGAAGGAGTGGGATATGTGGAGAAGAGGAATCTAGAAGGAGCAGGCTCACAAGAATAGTAGGTATCCAGGAAAGGTGGGACACAGAGGACTGTCAAGCAAGCCCCTTCACCATGCAGTGTGATGCACACAGGCTCCAGAAACCTCACCCTGGGAGCGTTGGCTAAAATAGATTAGCACACAGTAGGAAGAGACAGTCTGTTTCCTGGAACTGATCCTTGGCTGAGGCAGAACCAGCCATATCAGCACTTCTAGACAGAGCATGCTGGCAGAAGGAGGAGAGGCTAATGACCAAGAGACATCAAGACTTATGAAAATAGGGGTGTCTGGCTGGCTCAGTCAGTTAAGCGTTCGACTTCAGCTCAGGTCACGATCCCATTGGTCTGTGGGTTCAAGCCCTGTGTTGGGCTCTGTGCCAACAGCTCAAAGCCTGGAGCCTGCTTTGGATTCTGTATTTCCCTCTCCCTCTGTCCCTCTCCTCTTCATGCTCTGTCTCTCTTTCTCTCTCTCAAAAATAGATAAACAATTTAAAAAACATTTAAAAAGACTTATGGAAATAGCTGCCAATGGAGTGAGACACATGACAGGGCCCTGTGTCCAGGAGACACAGAATTCCCTCAGCTGTGAAGTCTTTATGGATTGAGAGGGATAACCCTGTCCCAAATTCTGCAGAACTAGGCTCACAAGGTTCCTTCTGGATATAATTTGGTATCACCTGATTTTAGAAGACTGAGCTTTGGGTGGTGGTTGAGATTTGCAGTACTTTGAATATTTATAAAACATTCTTCCAGTAAATTAGTAATGGACATACTGGGTGTGTGTACATGGATAGTGACACCATCCATTGTGTTAGCAGGCCTTTCAACAGTCCTGGGTACCCTGAGAACACTGCGTTTCTCATTTAGGTGCAGGTCTAACCTGGAATGGGGCTGGTACCAGAAAATTGGGAGGCTGTAAAGAAAGGCACTGATTTCCTGGCCCTCAGCTCCCTTAGCTGCCAGCACCTCCTACCACCTCTGCTTCTCCATTAGCTCAATAGTCCAGCCCCAAATCCTTACCAGGAAGGCAACTGGAAACCCTTGTAGATCAGTAATATTTGGCCTCCTCAGTTAACTTAGCCACTTCTCCACTAGCGGCAGACCCAGTGCTTTTCTATATCTAGTCACAAATGGCCTGAGAGGTGTGTGTGTGTGTGTGTGTGTGTGTGTGTGTGTGTGTGTGTGTGTGTATGTACCTGGACTCAGGATCTCTGCTGAGACTCTCTGGACCTCTGCCCTACAAGGTTCATCTATATCTGAGATGGTTGTCTATGCAAGGAAAACCTCCAGCTCTCTGGTTAATACTGTGACAGATTCTAGTAGACACTGTAGCCCTAGGATATGGGATTCAGTGGAGAGAGTTCAGGCAGTGAGGAGGAAAACCCAAGTGTTTCCTCATCCAGAATTCTCTAGTCCACTAGTAACTGGAGTTTCCTGGGATATAATGTATAAATGTATATTATTTAATTATAGTTGGTTTGAACTATGATAACTCATCAAAATCATTAGATAAGATTCAATGTCTTAAATATTCATGCCTTATAAAAGGTCTATGACAAACCTTACATCAGCATAAAGAAATATTGAAAACCTTTATTCAAAACAGTCTTTTCTTTAAAAGAATCTTACAAACAAAATCATTCAATTAAGAGGTCACTTATTCCTCGAGGCATTTAAGGGGGAAATCATAAAGCCCTCTGATAATCTAATGAAGTCATGGTCCCTCTCTCTTCTCTGTGTTTGTGTGTGCATATGTGCATGTGTTTCTGTATCAATTCCATCAGCATACTAAAGTCCACTGAGGTGCATTCCTATTTGCTTCATATTGCCTCACAAAGTGAAAACAAACACTAACGTGTGGAGTTCCTCAAGTTTTTAGCTAATTTCTTTTGAATTTGTATAATTTCTGTCCTTGAAAAAATATGACAAAATTGTCAGGTTTTACTGCGGATTACAAAAATCCATTCCATGCAAAGGTCAGAAGGCAGAGTTCCTGGGTAAGACACCAGCCCAGCCCAGGACCCCATGGTTTGGAGCCAGTGGGCTGAGATAGCAGTAGGTGGGACAGGAGGAGGCAGGCAGTCTGGGGGTGCTGGTACTCATAGCTCCAGAAACCCCAGTGGCTGGGGGCAAGGAATGGGCATGTTTGAGTATGAACCATTCACCTGCCAAGCATTTACACATAGGTGACAATCCTTTCAAAATCTCCTGAGAAAATACAAACAGCAGCAGCAGCACAACAAAAATAAAAAAAATGAGGTCTCAGCCCATCTTTTGGCCACTCAGGCAGCTCAAATAAATTTCAATAAGAGATAAACAACAAAGTTTCTTTCTGCTTGTGGAAATCTCTTCATATTTATCACATTAAAATAACAAGAATGCATATTTGAAAGTGGAAATACTGCTCATTATTCTGCAATTAAGAAATTGACGAGATTTCTTCAGTGCAGGAAATGAAGATAAAATTCACTAACCCTGAGAAAGAAATGCAATCTCTAAGCTACATTTAAATATCTAGCTGCAGCTGTGAAAGCTACAGGACACCTGCATTTGCATCTGGTTCAGCAAGTTTATAATACAAACCTTATAGGTAAATTGTTCTCAGGTTAGGAAAAATTGTTCTGAAAACTTTACATAAAACCTAGGTGGTGCCAACTTCCTTTTTAGGCATTTCTGGAACTGAGATCAGGCTGGGAGAATCTTGGCACTTCTATTAACAAATTATATTTAGAAAATCTTAATCCATTTTTTAATGACCTAGAAATGAGTATCCAGTATTACATCCCTCTCTCCTCCTACAATAGATTTCAATGGTACTTAGGTTCCCATTTGTTGGATCCATATGGTAATCTTTCCTAAGAAAGCATGACCTTCATCTCTGCTACCTTCTCTCCTTCCCTGATTCCCTTCAAGCATTTACTGAGTATCTCTGTAAGTCAAGAACCATGCAGGATATTAGGGACCCAGTGATAAGAAAGACATACTTTATAAGTGTAAGTAGTTCACAATCTAGGAAATAAACATAAAATTGAACCAAAGAAAATGGAAGTGATTAAGGCAAGGAGCTTTGGAATCAAACATGTCCAAGTCTCAAGTCAGCCTCCTGTTGGCTGGGCAAATGTAGGTGAACCATTTCACTTACCCTGTCTGGCAAGACTCTTAAAAGCTTAGCACGGTGGAGAGCACCCATGAATTGATGACCCATGAAGAGTCAACCAATATACAATAATGCAAAAGAACTGTATATCTAAGGGATATCTTCCCAGCCGGGAAGGAAACTGGTGTATATATAAGAATAAAGGTAGGTGAGATGTTCTGTCTTATAATTGTTATACCTGCCCAAAGGCTCATAGTTTGTATTTTTTATTCATCCATCTAAATGCTAAATATATTTAAAAAATGAACCAGTCATCTCTGTATGAAATGTAAAAGGGCTGATAAAAATAGTTACAAGTTTCCCAGCCTTCTGTAGCCATCTGAAAAACTTGCATAGGATATAAATTATTTTGAACGTATGTTTTTCTTTTCACATATGAATAGATGCCATTGATATTTTTTTCGAGTCTATTAAGTTTGAAAAGCAAAATGAGGGAGCCTGGGTGGCTTAGTCAGTTGAACATCTGACTTTGGCTCACGTCATGATCTCAAGGTTTGTGGGTTTGAGCCCCACATAGGGCTCTGTGCTGACAGCTAGCTCAGAGCTGGAGCCTGCTTCAGATTCTGTACCTCTCTCTCTGTCTCTGATCCTCCTCTGCTTGCGATGTCTCTCTCTGTCTCTCAAAATTAAATAAATTAAATAAATTAAATAAAAAAACATTAAAAGTTAAAAAAAAGAAAAGCAAAATGATTATACTGACCTGTCTTTTTTTTTTTTTTCCAAAGACACAAACAAAGGTACTACTAGAAGAAATCAAGAATTCAACATAAGCCAATGAGAACTAGGAGGATGGACAAAAGATGCCCATGGCTAAATGAAACTCTGGCAGGAGATGATTGCAGAAGGTGGTGGAGCAAAATGCCTCTGACTCACTGGATCAGCTTCCTTGCCTGACACCTTACCTGGGAAAGTTACCTAATCACTCTGCATCTCAGAAATCTCTTGTAGAAAACCAAACTAAAAATGGTCATTTTTACAAATTTTCTCTAGCAATTAATTAAGCTAACAATGCTTAACACAGTGGTTGACTCATAACAGACATTTGAAAAATTCTACAGTCTCTTCCCTCATCCTAGAGCAGGGCCAGTCATTTCTCAAAGAAACCACCCCAGTGCATGATGATAAAGAATCCCTTAACAGTTGGACCTCTAGCCCAGTGTTCCATGCAAGTGCATGCCAAATTGTAAAGGAAAATGTGCCTTATTATTTGGAAGTGCAGGTAAAAAAAAGACTCAGCTTAATCCTTTAATGTAGAATTCTCAACACACCTTCCCATTTTAAAATGGGGAAACCCCCATTTTAGAGTCAATTGACCTCTCTGCATAAAAAAAATTCACTAAATGTCCTCTCCATAGTCCCCTTTAATCGTAAATTGGTGGCCCTATATAGCTTTTTTTTTTCCACTAGGGGAAGTTATTTATTCTCCCAAACTGGGCATCAAGGTGCCAGGAGAGAGAAGCATCCCCACTTTTCTTTCCCCTTCCCAGGTTCCTCTATCAGTTTCTCTGACCCTTTGTACTTTCCTGAGATTTGCATGGATGGATCCAGCTGCCTTTTGAACCTTTCCATCCAATGCCCCAACAGGCAGCCCAAGCCCAATATATCCAAAATTAACTCATCTTTCTTTCTTACCTTATCTGTCCACCCCAAATCTATTCTTATTCCATACCACCATTCTGAACCCACTCACTCATTCTCAACTAAACCAAAACCAGAGGCTGTACACCAATCTCTTCCTTCTTTCTCATCTTACATACAACATTTATTCAGTTACTTGGTTCTGTTAATTTTATTTCCAAGATGTCTTCCATATCTAGAACTGGTCCATGAGTTGGCAACAGTGGTACAGAGGTTTGGGAGTGTTTCCACTGATGTCCTCATGATTAGTGATAAGCTCCTGGACTTTCAAATCATATCCTAGAACACTTACTCATGTTAGAGAAGGCTGAGTTCAACACCAGATCTCAGATATTTAGTAGGTTAAATAGAATAATATACAATATGATCAGATGTCTCACACTCTCTATGGGAACAGATGTTCCAACTCAGTACAAACATCCTATGAATGGAATTTTGAAATGTGCTTGTAAATTGGAGAGTCATTGCATATTCTCCTTTATTCTAAAAAATATTTATCTGAATAATAATCACTAAGAAACCAGACTGTTTAGCAAATTATAGTCTGCAACATGTGTATATATACTTTTATATAAAGTTATTATATATAATTGTTATGTACATATAGTTAAATGCATATCTTTATTTTCCAGCAACTATATTTTTTTATTGGTTCTCTTTTTTTATTGCCATAGTAACAATGCATGTTTCAGTGTGTCCTTATAATATTCATCAGGTTTCCAATTTGCTGTCTTCTAGCAATAATCTTTAATTAATAGGCTTCCAAAAGGGGATGTGATATCTCTTAAATATGTCATTCATCCGAAGATGCTCCAAGCACTGGATGTGAGAAACAGACATATTGCTGTGCCAGGAACTCTCAAGGTCTCTATATTTGAAAGGTATTCAAACAACTGGGAGAATGTTACCCCTGGAGACTTGTGAGTGATTTGTCCATATTTTGACTCTACGGCATTTATCAAGATTCTGCGCTCTTCCTTTCCTTGAGTATGGTGCCTGCAGATGACCATGAGGTTAAAGATAGTTTGTCTTTAAATGGTGATGGTCATCTTTTGGGTTGGATGGTTTCTAGAGTTCACATTACTAGAGTCACTGAACTGAGTATCACTTAAAATCATTTCTCTTTGCATCCCTTCAAGATAGAAATCAAGAAAAATATATGCTTCAACAGAAAGAAAGGTATTTATTTATCATAAAATAAAGGATGAATATTCTCATTTTAAAAGAAGAATCCTTCCCAAACACTTATGCTATGAGAATTCAATGCTCTTTGCGTTTACATATGGGCCTCTATATCAGGATTTAACAATGGATTTCCTCTCCTCAGAGACAAATCATGTGGATTAGTGATGCTACACATTTTAAAGTACTTTTAGTTTCTAAGAAGATATGCTATTTTTAAACAGCAAGCCCATTCATTTATGAGATCATGTCTATTTCTGGTTTTTATGCAGAACTTGTTAGGTTATTGCTATTAGGTAAATCACAATATTAACAATATTATACTCTATAATAAGAAAATTTTGGCTTGATAATTATTCTTTTTCTGAATTGTTATTAATTTCAGCAGAAATATTTGGATGGACATTATTTCATGGAATTACATGAAGCAATCCTATCTTCTTGGACATTAAAATCAAAGTGTAAGTTAAGCCAGAAAAAACTGTGATGTAGATATTCATGCACTCAATCAAACACAGTGCCTAAGGAAGGAGAAACACAAGTGCTACCTTTTAGATGGGAGGGGAATGACATTTTCCTGCTTTTTAAACAGAGGACTCTGTACTCTCACTTTGTACTGGATCCCACAAATTATGTAGCTGGCCCTAGAGTAGTAAACTGTCCTTTGCCTCACCCATGAGATTCATACCTTCTTCCAGCATCCATGAAACTGTGGGTGAAATCCCAGACCAATCACTGTTCTTGACACAATCTTTTTCTTTTTCTTCTACTTAACTGGCCCATCTTCTTTGTCCCTCACTCTTCTTCTTCCTTTTCTTCTTAATGCCAGGGTTCCCCAAGGCTTCTCATTCTGAACTACCACCTATCCAATCAACCAAACTTCCATCCCTTTTCTTCTCTATCTGAACTCACTTCCTTAGTGATCTCTTCTAACTTCATGGTTTTACCTTCTATCTGCATGCTTAGTATTCTCAAATTTTATCTCCAACCTGATTTATAAATCAAACTCTAGAATCAACTCAACACAAGTAGATTGAACTGCTGCTAATTTTACCCTAAGAACAGAACCCCTTTTAGTCTTCCCAATTCACATGAAGGTATTCCATCTTTGCAGTTACTCAAATCAGAATCTCCATTCATTTTCTACTCATGTCTTCTCTTACATTCTACATCAATCTATATGAAATTCTGTTGACTCCACATAAAAAAAAAATTTAAAAAATGGACTGTGGTTGGGCGCCTCAATCGTTCAGTCAGTTAAGTGTCTGACTTCAGCTCATGATCTCACAGTTTGTGAGTTTGAGCCCCCGTCCGGCTCTGTAATGACAGATAGCTCAGAGCCTAGAGCCTGTTTTCAGATTCTGTGTCTCCGTCTCTCTCTGTCCATCCCCTGCTCATGCTGTCTCTTTCTCTCTCTCAAAAATAAATAAAACATGAAAAAAAATAAATAATAATAATAATAATAATAATAATAATAAACTGTGGTCAGCCACTTACCATTGATATCGCTACCACCCTGCTCAAAAACCGTCTGTGTCCCTTCCACACTATCGAAGCCTAATTGGCTCTTAAACCTCTCTTCTCCCATGGTCTTTTTCCCAACATAGCATCCAGAGTGATTTTTAATAATTTATGTCAGATCAATTGCTACTGTGTTCAAAAACTTACAATGGCCCTTTAGTCCACTGAAAATAAAGCCTAGGTGGACATGCTCTGGCCTCTTCTCCTATGCTAATTTCATTTCAGCAACAATACTCTCTTTGTTGTTCTTCAGACAATCCATTCTACTCTTAGTCCCTTTGTATAAACTATGCCTTCTGCCTAGAACTCCATTTCTTCAAATAATCTTCCTCATCTTAGTCTGACTTCCTCAACTTTGTCTTTATTCAATTTCACATTTTGAATAAGGTTTCTAACAATGGCAACATTCATCCCCTGCAGTCTTCCATCCTATTAACCCTGCTCATATTCTAGTGATATCTTTAATTATTACATTTTTATTATGTTTATTTGCTTTCTTCCATGCTAGAAGGAAAGCTTCAAGAGTACAGGAACTTTGTTGGTTTTGTTCACTGGTGTATTCTGAGCACAAGGCCGAAACAGTGCCTAGACAAGATAGAGATTTCATAAACATTTACTGAACATGTGAGCAGAACTTCTATGTGACCTGGATTGCCAACATGTCACTTCATAAAAGTTGTGGATATGTTTTCTCCTGCCATTCCACATTGGTTGATAACCTTGGATCACTTCCAGTGAAAATTTCTCTGCAGTATAAAGTTAAACCTCAAATCCAGATTGTATAACCATGTGATACAAATTTTCAGGGAAGATACCTTTCATGCCACCTAAAGCCCAGATGAGACATAATTTTTTTTATTGTCTCCCTTTGACGAAATTCCCTTTAGGGAATTTTTTTTCCTATAATATCTTTTTTATATAATTTTTAAATGTTTTATTTATTTTTGAGAAAGAAGAGAGACAGCATGAGCAAGGGAGGATCAGGGAGAGAGAGACGCACAGAATCTGAAGACAGGCTCTAGGCTCTGAGCTAGTTGTCAGCACAGAGCCCCATGCAGGGCTCTAACCCACCAACCACGAGATCACTACCTGAGCTGAAGTTGGATGCTTAACTGACTGAGTAACCCAGGCGCCCCTTATAATATCCTTTCAATGAGTGTGTGGCCCTTGAGTGTGCCAGCTCTATGAAGACTCAATTTTAACCCTCTGTTGCCTGGTCATTAACACTGACCCAACTGGTTACATAGGGAAAATGATCTCAGGGCTTCTAGTCTTCAAGAATAGCTTCCAACTTTCCTCCTCAGCTTTCTTTCCAAATATGTGCTATTTTTGTGGCTCCTGGAACTTTCCCTTATTTTCTTTTTAATTAAATGATACCATTCAATAATGTTTATTTTGATTTGTTCACCATTTCTTTTTTTAACATGATTTTATTGATTTTGCTTTTTAGTTTAAGTTTATTTACTTTTATTTAAAAAAATTTTTTAGCTTTATTATTGAGACAGAGAGAGAGACAGAGACAGAGACAAAGAGAGAGAGAAAGAATGAGTGGGGGAGGGCAGAGAGAAGGAGGGAGACACAGAATTTGAAACTGACTCCAGGCTCCAAGCAGTAAGCACAGAGTCGGACATAAGGCTTGAACTAATGAACTGCGAGATCATGACCTGAGCCAGAGTCAGATGCTTAACTGAATAGCCACCCATGTGCCCCTAAGTTTATTTATTTTGAGAGAGAGTATATGAAGGGAAGGAGCAGGAGAGAGCAGGAGAGAAAGAGAACCCCAAACAGGCTCTGTGATGGCATCACAGAGGTTGACACAGGGCTTGAACCCACAAACTGTGAGATTATGACCTGAGCTGAAGCCAAGAGTCAGAGACTTAATTGATTGAGCCATCCAGGTGCCCCATGTTCATCATTTCTAATGGTTTTATACTGAGATTTGTTTAGAATTTCAAGTCCACCAAATTGCTGACCACAGAGCTTCCATCCTCTCATCAATCCACCTGAGGCTTGCTTCCAATCTCCAGTCTGACCCCAGCAAGGATGTCCAACAACATCCAAAGAGCACATCTTTTGACCTCATCTGACTCAATATTTATGGAGTTTGTAAAATGGCTGCAATTGGCTGTTCAGCTCACGGCTCCTGTGCTTCCACAACCCATTGATATCTCAACATTCGACTACCTCAGACTTGTCCCTGCTCCTTTCCTCCGTTTTCGTCTCTTCCATGGTGATTTCATCATCCCTAAATATTATTTATTTCTCAAAATCTTTAGCTAATGACTCCCTATTCTTTTTATTTTTTTATGTTTATTTTATTTCTTAAGGAGAGAGAGAGAAACAGAAGATGAGAGGGGAGGAACAGAGAGAGAGGGAGACACAGAATCCAAAGTAGGCTCCGGGCTCTGAACTGTCAGCACAGAGCCCACATGGGGCTCGAACCCACAAACGGTGAGATCATGACCTGAGCCAAAGTTGGACACTCAACCAACCAAGCCATCCAGGTGCCCTAATGACCACCTGTTTTTATTTGCAAGCCAGGTATTCCTTGGAGCACTGATTCCTTATCCAAAGATTTTTTTTGACAGTTCTATAGGTAGTGCCTTGTCATCTTTACTCTTTTTCTTTCCTTATTCCTAGTCCAATTCCAAGGCTCAACCTAACTGCCTTGGATCAGAGTTGTAGGAAATAAGGCCCAGTATTGGTATTTTTAAAAGTTCCATTTATGATTCTTATTTTTGTATGTAATTAGTCTTTACACCATGAGTTCATATTCTGATCACTATTTTGACTTATAATTATAAAGAATCATTTCACTTCACTAAAATCAGTAAACTCTATTTCCTAACATCAACAGTCTATATTTAGAAAGCATGCACATGTGTACTGAAACGCAGGCATATGGACAGCTCCCACTGTGTGCTGCCATGGAGAGTTGTGTATATGCTGAGTGAGTTGCAAGAACACAATCTTCCCACTTGCCTCTGAGATTCTAGTGGATGCCAATACATCCTGCTGCAAACTGCTTCCAGCAGTCTCGGCAAAAATCATCAACTCTCTGTCAGTAGCTAAGATGACAATATGAAGACATGGGTCAGGGCTCTAGGATCACAGCTTTCTGGCAGTGCTTCAGCATAGGTGTCTGAGGATTGCCTCAGAGCACGGATGTCCTGCCTCCTTCCAGGCTCTGATTCTATAAATAACTGTGGCCATTAACCCAATACACGCTGTTACCTTCAAACATCACACTGATGAGCTGTTCAGTAAATGATGAAATGAATATTTCAGAATACTTAGTACATGTTAACTTTACTTACTGTTTATATCATTTCATAAAGGGTCTTTTTATATCATATAGTGTATTCATACTGTGGTGTATTCATATAGTGTGTTTACATAGAAATCCAGCATTCTCATGATATTCAGACATTCTTGTATATTCAATTTCTTAAAGCCATTGCATGCTGGTTGTGCTTATGTTAATTCCTCTAATATCTGCTTCTGGTAAATGTAAACAGATGTTTCTAATTATTCCCTTTCAGTACTTATGCCAGCACATCATGCATGCACAGGGAAGATTTAGGATTCATGAAGAGAAGGTGAAATATATGGTGCCAACAGGAGTCGTGAAGAAATGATTTTGATTGTGAAAATGCCCACATTTTCCTTTGGACGTTGGTAAATAAGCAAGAACTATTCAATTGTTGAAAATAAAGAGCATTGTTTTAAGAAAGCAAGAACACTCCCTCAGCTGGCAGTTGTGGTCCTGATAAAATTCAACATAATATCTAACACTATTCATATGCAAATGAGTTCAAAGGAGTCATCAAGCAGAGCTGTGGACCAGCCAAGAGGGCTCTAGCCATAGAAAACAAACTTTTACATAGCATCCAGATGGTGATTTAAAGTAGCAAAAGGTCTCTATTCACCAAAGCACTGTTTAGAACATCAACTATATCAAGTTAATTGTACATTTTCCTGATTTTGTGAGTAATGTTGGATATTAAAATACAGGTTTTCCATATGTGACTTGCCTCATGTTGGATAGTAGCTAGAGATTATTTTTAGTATAAGAACAATAATAATTTTGTGTCCTTTATGTTTCTTGTTCTCTTACAGGCTGTCTCAGTATCTGCACAGCTAGGATTTAGTCATGGTGCCACTGATTACACAGCTTGTAGACACATTTTTTTCCCTTCCCACGAGTTTGCAGTTGTGCATGCCAGACTCAGTTGTAACACAACCAAAGTTGTCAATTAATTAACTGCCATGTTAATTAGAATTAGAGTTTATAATTTATAACTGGCAATATAATTAACAGCTGGCAAATTAATCAATCATGATTCACTTGCTTTGTATTCACCTTTAAAACGATGAAACGGTTGGCACTTAAAACGTATAGGTTGTGATGTCACAAAAGCTGCAATCTTTTTTGTTGTCTACTGCTATGCTCCTACTGAAAATGTAACTCCACATCCTAAAAAGGCCATTTGTGTCAGATTAAATGAGATCTTACTGTGAGTGACAGATATCTGTAATTATCCCTAGACTTACTTCCAGCCTTTATAGGCATTATCAAATGTACTTTTATGCATGACAACTTGTGATGATCTGTAGTGATTTGGCAACAGTGCAGGACATGAGCTAGAGAAGTCATGTCTGGAATTCTGTCACTGCTCCATAATGATGGAACATGTTGACTTTTCAGCGCTGAGGCAAATGTAGGAGGTTCTGTAGAACAGCTTGACAGAGCTGCTCCAAAGACCTTATTTTTCAGGGATGCCCACTCTCTGAGACAGACTGGATGAAGGTGAGAGAGTAAGGATTGACTGGTGTAGCTGAAGTTCAAATATTATGCCAGGGGACAGGGCACTGAAATACAGGGTCAGAATGTTCTGTGGAACACAAACTCATGGTCAGAATTAAGGTTCCCAGACTTATACTTTGCCCCTCAACTGTGCATGATTAAACCTCCTGGACCTGAGAGGGAGCTTACATTTGCTCTGGTCAGTTTAATTAGCACAGGTAAGTCACACTTAAGGTGTCAAGGGGTGGATGATGATTTCCCAGTCACACCAGTCTACCAGTTCATGGCTGGGCCAGTGCCAGGTGCAGCTGGGCTTCCCTGAATGATAGAGACGAGCTGATAGCAAGATGCATACACACCTGTAGTGTCTTGTAGTAATGAAGTAGCACTAAGAATAAAGAACAGGAAAAGCACATATGCATATGCACCCACAACCACAATTAGTATATAATATATTAATAATAATTAATATATAAATATAAGTACACACAAATACACAATTCTAAACTTATGGGAAATAAAATGTGTCTAAAACCTGTGACTATTCAGCTAAAGAATGTATCTATCAGCATCACAGAGGCTAAATCCTAGCTATGCAGCTGAGAAAACTGAGAAAGACTACAAAGGAATGAGAAACATAAAGAACACTGAATGACTGTGCTCTCTCTAAAATTAGTCTAGCTGATATCCTATATCTACATCTATCTCCTTATCTATCTGCATATATGTATTTGCATATATATGTGCACACACACACACACACACACACATACAACAAGACAGTAATAGATAGCTGTACCAATATGTTGTTTTTAAATATGTGAGTTTCTCCAAAAAAGATTATCAGTTAGTGGCCAGCCACTTCTTAATTCAATTCATTTATTCATGGACTTAGTCATTCAGTCATTATTCAGTCATTCAACACTTTCTATTCATTTATTTATTACAATTGCCTAAACAAGCTTCTAAGAGGAATATTGTTATGGATTCACTCCACAAGATGTGTAACACTTTTATTCAGACCCTCTGTTCAAGCCCCATTTTTCTCACATCAAAGTTTTTTTAAGGTCCATCTTTTCCTTTCTTTCACCCCCTCCTGTCCAGGGCCCTCATAACTCTCTCTACGTAGTGTAGTTTGACACCTCTCCCTGCTTCGGGCTAGGTCCTCTTGTTCACTTATTAAAATGATCTCTAGTCCTTGTTGGTCAAACCTACTTCACTCTGCATTTGCATCCAAGGCAGCACAGAGGAATGCATCTGTAGCCTAGCCACAGGCTCTCCTTTTCTGAGGGGTCCCATATGTGCTCTGGTCCTGGCCAGGACATGAGCGATAAACTCTGGCTGGTCCACACTAGATATGCAATTGATTTCCCAACTGCACCGATATGGTCAGTCTGTCTGAGTCCCTCTGTATTGCTCTGGTCCTCTCCATGGTTGGCTTCTTATATTTTCACCGTCTTATAAGTTTTTCCTACTCCATGTCATCTTTTTCGCAAAGAACATTCAAGTGATACATCCATCACGGAATCTCCCTGGACTCTCCTCCACTGTAGACTCAGATCCTCACCTAAATAAGTTACCCCCGATGATTACCAACTTTACTAAGATTTCACAATTCTCTGAAGCTCATATATAACAGCTTACAGCTTGCTATCCACTTGCTT
The DNA here is from genome assembly GCF_006229205.1 of Suricata suricatta. Taxonomy (NCBI): domain Eukaryota; kingdom Metazoa; phylum Chordata; class Mammalia; order Carnivora; family Herpestidae; genus Suricata; species Suricata suricatta. The sequence continues at coordinate 115,865,248 of NC_043708.1, read as the reverse complement.
CATGAAAACCCCATGCACCCATTCTGGCTTTTAGGAGAAAAGCAATAATAATTGCTAAAACATAGCCACAGGGAAAGCAGAAAAGCAAAAAAAGCAAAGGGATAAGGAGCAAAATGGATTGTTCATTTTGAGCACATCCACTAAGTAACCAGAAATCCTCAAGGATAGAATCACTTATTAGAATGAACTGAAAATAGCAGCCATGGGCATTAACCAAAATGCAGTCTTCAGCTGTATGTAGGAGGAACTTTCTTCTTGTAGTGTCTTCAGACTCCCTCACCATACACTGAGGTCAATGTCATTAGCATTTGTCTTCCCTTGGAGCACAGGGACATGATAGTACCAATATGCAACTCAAAATACATTCCCTGGGTTTAAGGAAGGCTGTGTGTGTGTGTGTGTGTGTGTGTGTGTGTGTGCGCGTGTGTGTTGTGGAGATTCACTCCACATGTTTTTATCTGGGATTAGCCCTATGGGTGACCTTCTCAAGCCTTAGTTACTTTCTCATGTATTTATCTAATAAACATTATTGATGGCTATCTATATGCCATTGCCAATCCACAGGAGAGGGAATTCAAAGGGAAATAAGATATTGCCAGTGTTCAATATAAGTAGGGTCCTTTCCTTAAAAAGTGGGAGGTTTGGGCATAGACACCACACAGGGAGTACAGCTGTGCTCATGGAGGCCAGAAATTGGGGCAATGCTTCTACAAACCAGGAAACCCAAAGATGACCAGTAAACTACCACAAACTAAGAGAAAGCCCTGGAAAAGACTCTCACAGCCCTCAGAAAAAACCAACCCTACTGATACCTTAATCTTGAACTTCTAGACTCCAGAACTGTGAGAAAATAAACTGCTGTTGTTTAAACCACCTGGTCTGTGGAACTTTGTGATGGCAGTTCTAGCAAACTAACATATTGCCACTGTCCATGAAGGTGATGGCAATGGAAAGTCATGAATTCTGTTAGAATAGCTATTATATATTTTTAAAAAAAGAGATAAAGAATGCTGGTGAGGATGTGCAGAAAAGAGAACCCTCATTTTCTGTTAGTGAAGATGTAAATTGGTACAACCACTACTAAAAATGAAAGGGGGTTCCTCAAAACATTAAAAATAAAACCATATGATACAGAAGTTCCACTTTGGAAATTTATCCACAGAGGATGGCATTGTTATCTCAAAGAGACATGTGCACCCCTATGTTCATTGCAGCATTATTTATAATAGCCAAGACATGGAAACAACTTAAGTGTCCATCAAAAGATGAATGGATAAAGAAAATGTGATATATATGTGTGTGTGTGTGTGTATACACACATACACATATGTATGATGCACACACATATGTATGATACACACACACACACACACACACACACACACACACTGGACTATTACTCAGCCATAAAAGGAAAGATATTCTGCCATTTCAGGTAACATGGATAGACTTTGAGAGCATATAATGCATTATGTCAAGACAGAGAAAGACAAATACTGTATTATCCACTTATATATGGAATCTAGAAAAGCTGAACTCAGAGAGTAGATTGGTGGTGTGCTTGAGGGGTAGGGAAAATGAGGAGATCTTGGACAAAGGGCACAGTTTTCCAGTTATAAGATGAATAAGTTCTGGGGATCTAAAGTATAGCATGGTGAATATAAGTAATGGTTAATGATACTGTAGTATTATTACTTGAAAGTTGAAAGTACTTTTTCACCATAACAACAATAACAACAAAATCATAATTATGAGAGGTGAAGGATGTGTTAATTAACCTTATTGTAGTAAACATTTCTCAATATACACATTTATCAAATCATCACACTGTACTACTTAAACTTATAGAATGTTATATTGATAAAAAAGGAAAAAATTCCTGTATTTAAGAATACATTTTTAAAGAGATGAAATGTCTATTTCCCTGAAAAAGTAAGATGTGAATATGTTTGGAGGAAATTTAGGCAATGAAACAACAGTGTCCTCATGATGGTGTGTACATGGGGAGGAAAGGAAGCACTAAGTAGGAGGCAGGCCTATAACTAGAGTAATTCTATCTCATCGGTATGTGACAGAGTCTCAATGAAAAATTTAATCTATAGATTTGTAATAAAATTAGAAAATAAGATAAAAAAGAAAATTAAAAACACCTCTAATATCTCCAATTAAAAGTCACCCTTGTTTCTATTCTGATACATAGGCTTTCAGTTGTTCTTCTAGTCTGGTGTGTGTGTGTGTGTACCCAGAGATAATTACTTGTTGACAGAAATTAAGCTTCCTTAATATGCCATATATATGTGTGTGTGTGTGTGTGTATATATATCTTGCCTGATTTGTTCATGCCTGATATTTTAATTAAGAATACATTTAAAATTTATTTCCACACTGCAATATTACCCAATCAAATAATGATGTCTATTTATAATAGTGAGATATAATTTATATACCAAGAAATTCACTTGTTTTAAGGATGCAATTAAATCATTTTTATTAAATTTGCAGAGCTCACCACAGTTTAAATTTAGAACGTATCCATCATTTCAAAAATAAACCATGTGTTCATTTGTGGTGACTCTCCATTACATCATTATAACCCTAAGCAACCACTAATCTACCTTCTGCTCTATAGATTTGTCTCTTCTGGACATTTCATATAAATGGAACCATACAGTGTGTATCATTTTGTACCTGGCTTCTTTCACTTAGCATGATATTCTTGATACACATTTATGTTGGAACATATGTTAGGGCTTCATTGCTTTTTAGTTTTAATTATTTACTACATAGTGTGAGTCTAAACCAGTTTGCTCATGCATTTATCAATTAGTGAACATTTGGGTACTTGAATACTCACATTTTGGAAATTATGAATAATGCTGCCATTCAGGAAAAGTCTTTGTGGGCAAACGTTTTCACTTCTCTTGGATATATACCTAGGAGTGGAATTGCTGGTACATATTGGTAACTGACCTAAGAAGTTGTCCAATTGTTTTTCCAAAGTAATTGTATCAGTTGTATCAGTCACCCTGGCAATAGGAGAGTTCTGATTTCTCCACATCCTTGCAAATACTTGCTATTTTCTTTGTTACTATGGTCATTCTAGTAGGTATGAAAAGGTATTTCATTTTGGTTTTAATTTGCATTTCCCTTTTCTTTTGCTTATTTGCTATTCATTTAACATCTCTGAAACAAAGACTTGTTCAGAATCCTTACCAATCTTTGTGTTCTCTTGCTTATGTTGCAAGAGTTCTTTATGTGGTCTACACATAAGTCCTATGTCACGTATGCTTTGCAAATTCTGTCTCCATGGCTGTAGATTGTTTTTCATTCTCTTAGCAATATTTTTAAGAGTTAAATTTTAAGTTTTGACAAAATTCATATTATTAATATATTTTGTCTATCATTTGCACTTTCAATGTCACATCCCAAATTTTTTTACTGAATCTAAAATCAGGAAGAGTTAGTCTCACTTTTCTCTTCTCTGTTTTATAATTGTGGCTCGTCCACTAAAACTCACTTTGAGTCTCTTTCTGTGTGCATATCATTCATGTATAAATTTGCTTGTCAAAGAAAAGAAAAAGGGCCCTGATTCCTGGTAAAGAGAAGTGCAGGTACAAAGGCCGAGTGAGCATTCTACAGAAGAAGTAGCATAATTTGAAATCGGGAATCCAATCTACAGCCTAAACTGAAGAGGCAGCCATTTTCAAGAAAAAAAACCCAGACCAAGCCAGAAGCAGATGCTGTAAGGAAAGCCAGGATCCCAAAGCACCGTGGCCATGCAAAGGAGCCAAAGAACACAGCTGTCTTTCACGGTGCTAGTTAGGGACCCTAAGCAAAATGAGACTAAGGGAAACTGTATCAGTCAGGAAGTAAATAAATCAAAAACAGAGGAAAAAAAACCACATAACACATAATACACATTAAAGACATATAATAAACAAAATTTCCAGCTTATTTTCACTATATATATATGTATCAAATCATCACATTGTACATATTAAACTTACACAATACTGTACGTCAATTATGTCTTAATAAAGCTGGAAAAATTTTATCAGATGAATAATTCTTTTAAGTGTACAGTTCAGTGGTATTAAGTATATCTATACAGCTGTGTAACCATCACCACCATCCATTTCCAGAACTCCTTTCATCTTTGAGGACTGAAACACTGTACCCATTAAACACTAACTTCTTATTCCCCCCTTTGTCCAAACCCTGGCAACCACCATTCTACTTTCTGTCTCTGTGAACTTAACTACTCTAGGTATCTCATACAATGCTATCATACATTATTTGTCCTTTTGTTATTGGCTTATTTTACTTAGCATGATGGCCTCAAGGTTCATCCATGTTGTAGCAGGTATCAGGATTTCCTTCTCTTTTAAGGCTAAATAATAGTCCAGTGTAAAGATGTTCATAGAAATTTAGAAGTGCAGTGGGGCAAGGAACTGAGGAGTAGTAAGCATGATGTGGAAGGAAGAGTCTAACTCTTAAAGATTAATGTAAGTGAAGGTTTTAAAGTGGATGACATAACCAAAGAGTGGATGTAGAGTAGAAACCTTGTGAGTCCTAAGAAAGGACAGGAGATGATCAATCAATTAAAAAATACCAGGAAGGAGGAGTAAGCAAGTAGCATGAAAACCAGGGATTGGAACTCACAGGCAGTCAAGAGTTTATGCAGCAGCTGAGAACTGGAGGAAAGGCAGTTTGGAAACAGGCAATGGGTGCAGGAAGTTCAGAGGATGTGAGCAACTTATATGAAATCAGTTTCTGCAGAACCATTATGCAGAAGTCCAAGGGCATTCTTGTAGGTTGAGGGAGAGACAGTGCCTGTCTGGTGGGAAAGGGAAGAACAGTGGCTGGGGGGGTGGAGACAAAAGGGAAGGCTTTAGAATGAAGGTGATTGATGGGGGGAGGGTACCTGAGGAAGACCAGAGCTAGTGATGTTGGGGAGAGGGCAGTGAGAAGAGCTGAGTCTTGGAGAAAATAAGCAGAGAACAGCCATGGAAATAAAACAGAGCAGAAGAGCTAAAAGACAGGAGAACACAGAGGAGTCCAGGGAAAAAGAGGTAGCAGAGCTGTTGGCTTCCCTCTCTGTATATTCTCTGTGGCCATTTGGAAAGATAAATAACATGAATTGACATAGTTTAAAGAGACAAGTCAGGTTCCCCAATAGCCACTATAAGGAAAGAGAGCTGATGAGGACAAAAGAAAATTTGTTGAGTCCATAGGAGAAATCAAGATAGACAGAAAGTTGTGATTATGGATGGATTTCAGCTATACAGAGATGTTAAAACACTAAAAATATCCCAACATGTGGAAATAGTGAGTAAAGCTATCTTTAGGGGGTAGGATCATGGGTTTTTTAACAATGTTTTCTAATTTCTAAATTTTCTATCAGAGGGATGCTTTATTAGCCAGATAAAACAGTCCAGTTCTGTGTTTAGAGATAATTGGGCACAAAACCAAAACAAAATGCTGAGCCATTTGGAGGATCCAACAGAGACTGAAACTGCATATTTATAGTGGAGCCAGTCAGCAGGTCAACAATTACCTTCAGCAGCTCAACAATGATACACTTGGAATAATTACAACATCAAGCCCACACATTTCTGAAACACTCATCATCTCAGCCACTTCCCAAGGCTCACAGTGCTGTCATGTCAACTCTCAGGCAATAAAACTGAGGCCTGGATTAAAGTATTTGCTTAATCCTAAACAATTAAAAGGAGGAGCCACATAAGTCCAACCCCAACCTCATGCTCTGAAATCCTTTTAGACAGAAGAGAGATGGAGGTTCTGAAATTTGTGAAAGGGACGAGAGGAAACATTGTTGAAGCGGCTGAACCTGGAAGGAGGAAGAGGTCAGGCCTGAAGATATAGGGGATCTGAGGAGAGAGAAGAGTGAAAGAGTGCAGAACATAGTCATAGATGCTGGAATCCCCAGTTCAAGACTTTAGAGCAGGATGGTGTATTTCTGGCATATTTGATTGTTGTCATGGTTCAAATGTATATAAAGCTTTTATCTACATTTCAAACCTAAGTAATATATTCATGTTATATTCATGCTTAGTTTTCTTAAAATACTATCATTATTACAAGACTTCCTAAAATCACCCCTATTGTTTATCAAGTTCTTATTTCTTTTAAGACATATTCATGTTTATGTTGACTCTAGTTATTTTTTAAAAATCTTTTTAAGTTTCTATTTAAATTCCAGTTAACACAGTGCAGTATTAGTTTCAGGTGTACAATACAGTGATTCAACTCTTCCACACAACACCTGGTGCTCATCATGACAGGTTCACTCCTTAAGCCTCATCATCTGTTTCACCCATCTCCCCTCCCCCAACCTCTGCTCTGGTAAGCATCAGTTTGTTTTCTTGATCTCTCTCTGTTTCTTGATCTCTCTCTATCACTCTCTCTTGCTCTTTCTTCCTCCCCCTTTTCCTTTCTCTCCCTCTCACTCTCCCTTTTTCCCTATGCTACTTTGTTTTGTTTCTTAAATTCTATATATGAGTGAAATCATATGGTATTTGCCTTTCTCAGATTGACTTAGTTCTTCATAACTCTAGCTGAAAAATTTCTCTCTTGGGACTGATATTGGCCAGAGCTTCTCCAGTGTGGGAATAGACTGATGCTAGGCTATCATTCCTCTCATTGGAACTGAAGTAACTCATCTGACAATCAGAGCAGAATAAATGTGGATGCTCTGAACAGGGCCCCTTGCCCTCTCTGCTTTGAAGCTAGCTTCTGAACCCTACAGCTTCCCAGTGCTGCTGTGACTGATGTACTGTTAGGAAATCATAACAAGTCATATCATATCATAATCAAAGACATATTCTCCACTCTAGATCTCACCAGTAATAAACCTGGTATTTTGATTTCCACTCAGTTGACTTTACCTCTTTCTGAACTGGTTAAAAAAAAAAAGAATTGTTTTATTGACCTCTTAATCCCACAGTGATACCTGAACCACCAATTTTGCATAGCTCATACACTGTCTTACATAATTACCCAATGTATATGTGTTTCTTTTACACTCACTGCAATTTTCTCTTCTTCATTTCCTTTCTTCTTTAAATTGTGTCTTTTCCTTTATTGTCCAATGTGATATTTAAGAAGTCAATTTGGAGAAGTAATCTATGCAAATGTACTTAATACACAATCCTAAAGAATCCTTGACAATTGTCCTAGAAATGATAATCTTGTATTTACTCAGCAGAGCTGCAAGAGCACAGGGTCTGGGGTTAGATTGCATGCAGTGTTTTCTCACCTGTAAGTTAGGAAATTTGAAATATCTACCTCTCTTTGGATGCAGTCAGCTGTAAGCCACATTAGAGACTGTCTCCACTGGCTTAAATAATAAGGAAAATTATATCTTTTGGTAGATTGGGCTGTTGTTGCCAATTTATCACTCATTCCTGCTTCCATATCCTTTGTCACATGACTCTGCAGAGACTTTCACCAGCGATGCTCACCTGCCAACAGATGGCAGACTTTGCCATGGCTTGCTTGGCCAATGTGACATTAGGGAGTGTGGCTGAAACAAAAACTTGAAATGTGCTTGCATGCTGGGGCTTGCTCTCTTGCACTCCTGTATTCACATAACCCAGCAAAGGGCATTGCCCAGAGGATGAAAGATACACGGTTTATATCTGAACCCAATTTGCAACTTGGAACTAAGTTCACCTGAGTGCAGTCTAGATTACTCAACTCTCAGCCAACCTATAGAAATGTGAAGTTGAAAAAATGATTGTGGTTTTCAGGCACTGCAGTTTAGGCAGCTTGTGAGGTAGCATAATCATGACAATAACTAATATATCTCCCTATGGAGCCTAGAAATAGGGGCTGCTTGCACTGATTTCATTTAGTGGTTTAATGATGTGATTAAAAATCTGGAATCACTTTTTCTTCCCTTTACTCAGAAATTGTCTGGGGCGCCTGGGTGGCTCAGTTGGTTAAGCGTCCAACTTCAGCTCAGGTCATAATCTCACAATTTGTGGGTTCAAGCCCCGCGTTGGGCTCTGTGCTGACAGCTCAGAGCCTAAAGCCTGCTTCAGATTCTGTTCCCCTCTTTCTCTGCACTCCCCCATTCATGCTCTATTTCTGTCTCAATAATAAATAAACATCAAAAAAATTTAAAAAAGAAATTGTGTATTTCTCAGCCTAGCATTGTTTGGTTGTAACATGGTCATGGAAACCTGGTCGTCACATGCATATGACATACCACAACTTCCTGTACAGTACCATGTCTTCCTCATGACTCTTGTTTAAAAAACAGACAAATTTCCCAGAAAGACCATCAGACTGCTCACATCTCTAGCCAAAACTGGTTGTTTGATCACCAACTAACCAAATAACTGGCAAGGGGAAGGGGATGCTATGATTTTAGAATGTATATTTCAGGTAGAGTTAGTGTCTTCATTTGAGGGGAACGAATGAACAAAACAGGTTCTATAAGCAAACTGAAAGGACAGAGAGAAGCTTTTGGATAGGAACCAACAGTGATCTTCATATGGATGTTGTAAGAATATATGCAGAGTGCTTAGAAAGGTGGCTTGTATGAAGTAAGCTCATACTTCAAGCCATTTTTAGCTTATTTGTTAATTTCAATAATGAGATAGGATGGGTAAGTAAAGATGAGACAGATAATAAAGGGAGCTACAATGGAGGGCTTGTGTAATCCATGAGTCACACAGACTGCCTCAGCAACCAGCTACCCAACAGTCCTAGACTATATGCTTTCCAATTTGATGTACAGCCACAAGGTCCAGGGAATATATGTATCAAAAAAAGAAATGTTACTTTTGCTACATATATCTCTGTGTTTGTATGTATACACATATATGTAATATATAATTAGATATAGCATAAATGTTTATATTTATATATAAAAATATATAGGCTTGGGACACCTGGGAGGCTCAGTCACTTGACAGTCCAACTTTGACTCAGGTCATGATCTCACAGTTGGTGAGTTCGAGCCCCACATCAGGCTCCACACTGACAGCTCGCAGCCTAGAGCCTGCTTTAGATTCTGTGTCTCCCTCTGTCTGCCCCTTCCCCATTCTCTCTCTCTCTCAAGAATAAATAAACATTTTTAAAAAATTAAAAAAATAAAAATATATAGGCTCATTTTTATATATAGTTGACGTGTGAACTGACACGTGTGAAATGACCCCCAGTACCGCTGAAAATATGTGTATAACTTTTGACTCCCTCAAAACTTAACTAATAATAGCCTACTGACCTTCCTGATAACATAAAGAACTGATTAAAACATATTTTGTATATGTATTCAATACTGTATTCTTACAATAAAGTAAGCTAGAGAAAAAATGTTAAGAAAATCATAAGGAAAAGGAAATACACTTGTATTTATTTTTAAAAATCCATGTATAAGTGGACTTATACAGTTCAAACTTGCATTGTTTGAGGTTAACTATAATTATATATATTAAGAGCCTTCCAAAGAAACCTATAAGATGCTTTTTAAAAACTCAATATGTGCAGTGCCTGGTGGCTTCGTGAGTTAAGTGTACGACTTTGGGTCAGGTCGTGATCTCATGGTTTGTGAGCTCTAGCCCTGACTTGGGCTTTATGCTGACAGCTTGGAGCTTGGAGTCTGCTTCTAATTCTGTGTCCCCTTCTCTCTCTGTCCCTCTCCCACTTGTGCTCTGCTCTCTCTCTCTCAAAAATAAATCAATGTAAAAAAATTAAAAAATAAAACTCAATATATGCAAAATGTACATGTATATATAAATATATAAATACAAAATTGTTACATATGTAAGTATATATTTATATATAAGTATTTTAATATACATTCTATATTTAATATATAATAGGCTTACATATGATATTATATATTTATGTGTTTAAAATAACATACTATAATAATGAAATAAATATAGATTTAGACACATACTCAGTTTTTAAAAACTATCTTATAAATTGCTTTGGAAGGTTTTCTTATTTTCACAGCTGAAGTAATTTAAAAGATAAACTGATGCTTACTTCTGCCACTTATTTATGGTTTGAAAAGATCCAAACATGAAGTCACTATCATTAGCTGCTAGTTTAGTTGTTATACCGGTGAAGGAGTAAGGCTTCTGGGCCCAAAGCACTATTCTCTGAGCAGCTGTTCTCATAGCAATAGTAACTCAACAACTGTGTAGGGATCTTCTGCTAGTTCACCATGTCCCCTGTCTGCAGTGAAAACAAATCCCGTCAGCCTGAGCAAGTCTGCGGAGAAAACTGCAGGGTGCAGAGCGCATCCACATGAAAGATGTTGAGAGGCCAATTAGTCTGACCCAGCTACTGAATCTCAGCATGCCTGGCCTCTTTGTGATCGGGACATCTCCTGGCTAATTTAGATGTCCTAGGGGAGACCCCACGCAGCCCTTCACACGGCAAACTCATTGCCAGAAGTCCCAGGCGCTAGAAGCGCTCAGGACAGGGGAGCAAGGGTTGGACAGAAGTGTGCGCAGACTGTAGGGAAGGAAGCCCAGAGCACAACCAAGAGGGAAGATGGCCTGTCTGGGTGAAGAGAACTTCCACTGCAAAGGCGTCGGGGAGAATGCTGGGGCTGTGAACAGGTCCCAGGGCAGGAGCACGTCGGACATCTTCTTCCTCGCAAGTCACTGGTGGGGTGGTAGGAATCATGAGACCATGACCAGAGCTGAAGTCAGAAACTTAAGCAACTGAGCCACCCAGGTACTCTGGGATGGTAGGATCCAAAGCGCCTGAGAATGTGAGGCATCAGCAGTCCTGGTTCTTCACCCCAGGGAGGACATAAAACAGGTGAAAAGGGACAGCAGGCCTAGCTGTGACTAAGAGCAGTCTGGAGTTAAAGGTGCATTTGTGTGGCTTCACCACTCAGCTAATATCCTGTTTACTAAGGTAGGAGGGAAACGAATGTGCTTCACAGTTAATGATGGCAGTTACAGCCTGTGTTCCTTCACCTAGTGTGCTGGCCAAGGGGCCTTACTTAGTGCCCTCCTCACCTCACTCCTTACACCTGCTCAGGTTTACTTTGGCCTCCTACACTCCTCCACACAGACTCCACAGGCTCCACCACCCTGAGTCCACAGAGTGCATTTCCATGCTTACCTCTTTGGTCCTCTTGGATGTCTAACTGATGACTATACACTCCATGGTATCTGCTTTTCTTCAGTTTCTATGATCTTTCTTCAACCCTTCTCTATCTTTTCTTAGAGACCTCATCCCTCTATGTGCTGTTAAAGATGAATGTTGTCTGGATACATTGTGGCCCCTCTACTGTGGTTAGATAACACATTCACCACCCTAGGCTGAGTGTATTAACCCTCAGAACAAGCTGACACTGACCTCTTCCCAGAGCTGAGCCTCCTATTCCCTTTTTCCAATAGGCTCTAGAAGGCACATATTTGGATGCCTGGGTATAGGTAAAACACAACCTAACCAGAAAACGAAACCATCGACCTTCCTAAGCCTGCTTGCTCTCCTTTTTTTTTAAATTGGATTTTATTTTATTTTTTATAATAGTTTATTGTAAAACTGGTTTCCATATAACACCCAGTTCTTCTCCCCACAAGTGCCCCCCTCCTCCATTACCATCAACCCCTTCCCCCTCGCTCTCCCCGTTCAGCCCTCAGTTCATTGTCAGTATTCAATAGTCTCTCATGATTTGCGTCCCTCTCCCCAACTCTCTTTCCCCCTTCCCCTCCCTATGGTCCTCTGTTAGACCTATGAGTGCAAACATATGGTATCTGTCCTTCTCCGCCTGACTTATTTCACTTAGCATGACACCCGCGAGGTCCATCCACTTTCCTACAAATGGCCAGATTTCATTCTTTCTCATTGCCATGTAATACTCCATTGTATATATAAACCACATCTTCTTGATCCATTCATCAGGTGATGGACATTTAGGTTCTTTGCATGATTTGGCTATTGTAGAAAGTACCGCTATGAACATTGGGGTACATGTGCTCCTATGCATCAGCATTTCTGTATCCCTTGGATAAATCCCTAGCAGTGCTATTGCTGGGTCATAGGGGAGTTCTATTGATAGTTTTTTGAGGAACCTTCATACTGTTTTCCAGAGCGGCTGCACCATTTTAATTAGTGGCATCTACTCATTCATATAAGCTGAAAACCTAGTTTCAAACAACTAATTTCTATAAGTTTACTCTTCCCTTATTTAATCCAATTGATTCCCTCATTTCTTACTTCTTCAACATAGGCCTCTGCCATTTTTACCTGGACTACTTCAAGAGCATTCCAATGTGCAGCCTGAAAGCTACATCAACTTTCCACACCATGTCACTATGAGCTCACAAACAAAATTTGAACAGATTTTTACCTGTTTGGAACCCTTTCACAATTCCTTCTCAACTAAGCTCTATGCCTGTACCTGCTTTAAGTTCCTGAAAGCCCACCTTCTTTTCCAACTCAAAATCTTCACTTGTACTCTGCCTTTTATAGGAATGGTCCCTGACATAACTCTATGTATAGATAATCTCATCTTTTCTGCATGCCCCCAATCTTCTTCATTAGCATTTTAGTCATTCTGGTAAGTATTGTAGTGATATCTAATTTTGGTCTTAATTTGCCTTTCCCTAATGGTTAACAATGTTGAACATCTTTTCAGGTGCTTATTTGAAGCCTATATATACCTTTTGATAAAATGCCTGTTTACATCTTTTGCCCATTTTCTAATGGGATTATTATTATTATTAATTATTATATACACACAAATCCTTTATTAGATATTTGGAATGCAAATATTTTTCTCTAGATATGTAATTTGTAATTTATTCCTCTACACGAGGTCTTTCATAGAGCAGACATTCTGAACTTGGATTAGGTCCCATTTATCTTTTTTCCCCCTTTATGGATTATGCTTTGGTTTCCAGTAGAGGAATTTTTGTCTAGCCCTTTATTTGATGACTTTATCCTATTTTTTTTTCTAAAAGCTTAAAGTGTCATATTTAACTCTGTGAATGAGAAATGTGAAACAATATTTGTATATGGTGTAACACTGAAGTAAAGATTTTTTTTGTTTTTTGTTTTTGTTTGTTTTTGCTTTTAGTTTATGGATGTTCAGTTGCCCCAGAACCATTAAATTCTTTTATACCTTTGTGAAGAAAGCTTCTTACATTTATATGGGTTTACTTCTGGATTCTGTTCCATTGATCTGTGTCAATTCCATTGTCAATACCACACATTCATGATCACTATGACTATAAAGTAGGCCCAAATATTGGGGAAAGTCATTCTACATTATTTTCTTTTTAAAAATTGTTTTACTCATTCCAGGCCTTATCATTACCTATATAACTTAGAATAAGTTTATCTATGTCCACAAAATACATTGCTGTGATTTTTATAGAAGTTACATTAAACCTGTAGAAAAGCTTGAACTGCGTTTTCAGCCTCACTATGTTGTTATCCCATTCACTGAGACAAGATATCTTTCCATTCATCTGGGTATTCTTTGATTTCTTTTATCAGCATTTTGAAATTTTTAGTATATATACATATGTGTTCTGTTAAGCATAGTATGTGTTCTGTTAAGTTATGCATAAATATTTCACTTTTTTGGGAGTGATGAAATCCAAATAGCATTCTGATTTTATTTTTGGTTTCGTATATTTTTTAATATACAGAAATGAGATCGATTCTCGATGTTGTAGCCTGTGGCTTGACAAGCTCACTTATTTGTTCTTGTAGGATTTTTATAGATTCCTTGGGAATTTCTATGTTAACAGTCATGTCATTTTCAAATAGGGACAGTTTTATTTCTTTCATTGCAGTCTGTATGAGTTTTCTTTACTTTCTTGTCTTATTGTAGTGGCTAGAACTTTCAGTAGTAGGTTGTAAAGAGTAGTGGAACTAGATATCATTGACTTAGTCCCAATCTTAAGAGAAAAAACTCAGTCTTTTACTGTAAACATTAAATTATGATTATGATATTAAAAATGATGCTAGTTGTAGATAGTTTAGAGATGTGTTTATCAACTTAAGAAAGTTCTGCTCAATTCCTAGTTTGCTGAGAGATTTTATCATGAATAAGTATTGAATTTTGTCAAATTATTTTTAACTCAAAAATATGAAGTTATGATTTTTTCCTGTATATCTTGTTGACATGGCAAATTATACTTATTTATTTTCAAATGTTGAACCCATCCTCAAACACCGGTAACAAACCCCACTTTATCGTGGTGTATAATTTATTTTATATTGCTGGATCCAGCTGTCTAATGTTTTCCTAAAATTTTACATGTAAGTTCTTTAGAGGTATTGATCTCTAAATTATTTCTCCTCCTTTCCTCCTCCTCCTCCTTTCCCCTTTTCCTCCCCTCTTCCTCCTGTTCCTCCTTCTTCTCCTCCTCCCTCTTCTTCTTCTTTTCTCTCTCTCTTACTCTCTGGTACTGTCCTTTATTTTGTTTTAGTATCAAGGCAATACTAAATACTCAACTCACAAAATTACTTGAGAATGTGTTGGATATGTTCTCCTCCTATTTTAAGAGATAGTATAGAATTGGTGTTAAATATTCTTTTAAGTTTGGTAAAATCCACCAATGAAAGTATCTGGACCTGACAATTTTAGCGGGGGTGAGGGTGCTCTTTAATACATACTTGGTTTCATTAGATTATAGGATTATCAGGTTGTATATTTCACTTCAGGTCAGTTTTGGTAGTTTCTGGTTTTCAAGGAATGCAAAGTTACTGGTATTACTCTTATCATGCTTTTAATGGGAGCAAGATCTGTAGTGATATGTCCTGCTTTATTTCTTATATTGATATGTGCTTTTCTCTCGTCCTATCTTGGTCAATCTTGCTACATGTTTATCAATTTAGTTAATTTCTTTTCCAAGAGACAGATTTCAATTTCATCGATTTTTCTCCCTATGTATTTCCTGTTCTCTATGTCATTGATTATTGCTCTTATCTTTATTATTCCTTTCCTTTTGCTTGTCTGGGGTTTATTTTACCTTCTTTCCTGAAGTAGGAACTTACATTATTGATTTGAGACCCTTCCTTTTCTGTGAGATAAGCATTCACTGCTGTAAATTGCATCGTTATCACTGCTTTGGCTGCATTCCACTAATGTTGATATGTTGTATTTTCATTTTTCTTCAGGTCTATGCATTTTTTGTTGCCTTTGAGACTTATTTTTTTTAATCCATGGAGTATTTAGAACTATGTTGTTAAATTTTTTTTATGTCATTGGTTTCTAGTTTTATTCCACTGTGGTTGGAGAGTATACTACATATGATTTCAATTCTTATAACTTTGCTGAGGTTTGGTTTATGGCCTGAAATGTGACCTATATTGCTAAATGTTCCTTGGGTACTTGAAAAAAGTGTTTTATTTTTGTTGGGTGGAATTCTATATATATGCCAACAGCTATGATTGTGCTGCAGTTCTTCTATATCCTTGACAATTTTCTGCCTAATAGTTCTGTCAAGTGTGTGTGTGTGTTGAAGTCCTCAACCATAATTGTGGATTTGCCTGTTTCTCCTTTAGGCTCTGTAAATGTTTTGCTTCATATATTTTGAGGCACACACACTTAGAGTGTTACATCTTCCTGGTGGATTGATTATGTAATAGTCTTCTTTGTCCCTGAGAGTTTTCTTTGCTCTAGAGTATACTTTAAATGATATTAGTCTAGTCAAATCTGCTTTCTTCCTTTTTTGATGCTTGAATGGTGTATCTTTTTCATGCCTTTCACCTTCCACCTGTCTATGTGGCTGTGTTTGAAATGAGTTACCTCTATAGAGCATAGTATTAAGTCATATATTTTTAGAATTAATTTTAACAATTCCTATCTTATACTTGGTTCATTCAGATGATTTATATTTAAATAAGCATTGATATGTTGGACTGTATGCCTGCCATTTTATTATTTGTTCTCTCTTTGTTTCCTGTTTTCTCTCCCTCTCTCTCTCTCCTTTTTAACTTTCCTAAGTATTTTTAAGATTCCATATTGATTTTGAGAGTTATCACTTCACCTTACTGTTAGTAGTTGTTCTAAATATTATAATATGCGAATCTAACTATTACAGTCTATTGGTATCAAGATTTTACCACTTCAGGTGGAGCATAGAAACCTTACTTTAACTTAGGTGACTTTATTGCCCTGCTTTTAGAATATAATTCTAAGTATTTCCTCTATATACACTGAGCACCATATCAAGTGATATTACAATTTTGTAATTGTAATTTGATTCAGCCATCTAAAATGATTTAAGATGGTAATGACAAGTGGGGTGGTTTATGTTCTTTTCTTTCAGAATTTCTAAGACTTCTGTTATCATTTCCTTCTTATTTGGAAAAATTTCCTTTAATCATTCTCAATGGGTAGGCTTCCTAGTAACACATTTTCTTAATTTTTCTTTATCTGAGAATGTATTTATTTCTCCTTCCTTACTAAGGGTTTCACTATGTAAAATTCACAATTGACAATTGTTTCCTTTCAATATCTGAAAACTATTGTACCACTTCCTACAGATCTAGATGGTTTCATATAGAATTCATATAGCAATTCATTTGAATTTGCTGTCATTCAAATTGGTGTTCCTCTATAATTTCTCTCTGCTTCAATATTGACTCTTATCTCTAGTTTTCAGAAGTTTAATTATGATGGGTCATGGCATGGATTTCTTTGGGATTATTTCACTTGGGGTTGCTTTGAATCTGTACATTTAAACCTTTTGCCAAATTTGAGGATTTAGCCATTATGTATTAAAATACATTTCCGCTCCACTCGCCCTCTCTTATCCACGTTGGGGACTCCAATAAGATAAATGTTAGCTCTTTTGGGGCACCTGGGTGGCTCAGTTGGTTGAGTGTTCAATTCTTGATTTCAGGTCAGGTCTGATCTCACAGTTCGTGGAATCGAGCCCCACACTGGACTCTGTGCAGACAATGTGGAGCCTGCTTGAGATTCTCTCTTTCTCCTTCACTCTCTGCCCCTGCCCTCCTTGTCTTCTTCCTTCCCACTCTATCTAAAAAAAAAATCAACTTAAAAAATATTAGCTTTTTTTTATGGCCCCACAGATCCCTGAATTGCTTATTTTTTTTTCAGTATAGTTTCTCTTTGTTGCTCAAACTAGGTAAATTTTATTAATTATCCTCAGGTGCACTGATTTTATATATGTCATTCTCACTCTACTATTAAGCCCATCCAACAAGATTTTAAACTCTTGTTATTGTATTAACCAGTTCAACCACTTATGTATTTAATAATTTGTTTCTTTGGTTAGATTTTCTGTTTTCTCATTTGTTTTAAGAATGTCTGTCATTGCTCACTGAAGCACTCTATGATATCTGCTTTAAAATCCCTGGCAGACAATTGCACCATTTGATTCATCTCAGTTTTGGCTTTTCTTTTGTTTTATTAATTATTTTTAAATTTACATCAAGGTTAGTTAGTATATAGTGCAACAATGATTTCAAGAGTAGCTTCCTTAATGCCCCTTACCCACGTAGCCCATTACCCTTCCACAACCCCTCCAGTAACCCTGTTTGTTCTTCATATTTGAGTCTCTTATGTTTTCTCCCCCTCCCTGTTTTTATATTATTTTTGTTTCCATTCCCTTATGTTCCTCTGTTTTGTATCTTAAAGTCCTCATATGAATGAAGTCATATGATATTTGACTTTGTCTGAAGTGACTAATTTTGCTTAGCATGATACCCTCTAGTTCCATCCACGTAGTTACAAATGGCAAGATTTCATTCTTTTTGCTTGCTGAGTAATGCTCTATTGTGTATATATACCACATCCTTTTTATCCATTCATCCATCGGTGGACATTTGAGCTCTTTCCATCTTTGGCTATTGTTTATAGTGCTACTATAAACATTGAGGTGCATGTGTCCCTTCAAAACAGCATACCTGATCCCTTGGATAAATACTTATTAGTGCAATTGCTGGGCTGTATGGTAGTTCTATTTTTGATTTCTTGAGGAATCTCCATACTGTTTTCCAGAGTGGCTGCTCCGGTTTGCATTCCCACTAGCAAAGCAAAAGAGATCTTCTTTCTCTGCATCCACACCAGCATCTGTTATTGCCTGAGTTGTTAATGTTAGCCATTTTGATGGGTGTGAGGTGGTATCTCCTTCCATTTCTATTTTTTGTGGTTTTGATTTGTATTTCCCTGATGATGAGTGATGTTGAGCATGATTTCATGTGTCTGTTGGCCATCTTGATGTCTTCTTTGGAGAAGTGTCTGTTCATATCTTTAGCCCATATCTTCACTGGATTATTTGGTTTTGGGGTGGTGAGCTTGGTAATTTCTTTATAGAGTTTGGATACTAACCCTTTATCTGATATGTTGCTTGCAAATATCTTCCTCCATTCTGTTGGTTGTCTTTTAGTTTTGCTGATTGTTTCCTTCTCTGTGAAGAAGCTTTTTATTTTGATGAGGTCCCAATAGTTCATTTTTGCTTTCATTTCCCTTGCCCCCAGAGACGTGTTAAGTAAGAATTGCTGCAGCCAAAGGCAAGGAGTTTCTTGCCTGCTTTCTACTTGAGGATTTTGATGGCTTGCTGCCTTACATTTATTTAGGTCTTTCAACCATTTTGAGTTTATTTTTGTGTATGGTATTAGAAAGTGGTCCTGGTTCATTTTTCTGCATGTCCCTGCCCAGTTTTCCCAGTACCACTTACTGAAGAGACTGTTTTTATTCCATTGAATATTCTTTCCTGCTTTGTCAAAGTTGAGTTGATCATATGTTTATGGGTCCATTTCCAGATTCTCTATTCTGTTCCATTGATCTAAGTGTCTGTCTTGTGCTAGTACCATACTGTTTTGATGATTACAGCTTTGTAATTACAAGCTTAGTAATACAGCTTGAAGTCTGAGATTGTGATGCCTCCTGCTTTGGTTTTCCTTTTCAAGATTGCTTTGGCTTTTGGGGTCTTTTCTAGTTCCATACAAATTTTAGGATTGTTCTAGCCCAGCGAAGAGTGCTGCTGTTATTTTGATAGGGATTGCTTTGAATATGTAGATTGGTTTGGGCAGTATTGACATTTTAACAATATTTGTTCTTCTTATCCAGGAGCATGGTATATTTTTCCTTGTGTGTGTGTGTGTGTGTGTGTGTGTGTGTGTGTGTGTTCTTCAATTTTTTTCATAAGTTTTCTATAGTTTTCAGTGTATAGATGCTTCGCCTGTTGGTTAGATTTATTCCTAGGTATTTTATGGCTTTAGGTACAATTGTAAATGGGATGGATTCCTTGATTTCTCTTTCTGTTGCTTCATTGTTGGTGTATAGGAATGCAACTGATTTCTGTGCATTGATTTTATATCCTGCCACTTTGCTGAACTCATGGATCAGTTCTAGAAGTTTTTTGGTGGAATCTTTTGGGTTGAGTATCATGTCATCTGTGAAAAGTGAAAGTATGACCTCCTCCCGGCCGATTTGGATGGCTTTATTTCTTTATGTTGTCTGATTGCTGAGGCTAAGACTTCCAATACCATGTTGAATAACAGTGGTGAGAGTGGACATCCCTGTAATGTTCCTGACCTTAGAGGGAAGCTCTCAGTATCTCCTGAATGGGGATGATATTAGCCATGAGTCTTTCATATATGGCTTTTATGACCTCGAGGTATGATCCTTCTTTCCTTACATTCTTGAGGGTTTTTATCAAGAAAGGATGCTGTATTTTGTCAAATGCTTTCTCGGCATCTTTTGAGAGCATCATGATGTGGTTCTTGTCCTTTCTTTTATTGATGTGATGAATCACATTGATTGTTTTCCAGAAATTGAACCAGCCCTGCATCCCAGGTATAAATCCCACTTGGTTGTGATGGATGAGTTTTTGGATATATTGTTAGATCTGATTGGCTAATATCTTGTTGAGGAAGTTTGCATTTATGTTCATGAGAAAAATTGGTCTATAGTTCTCTTTTTTAGTGGGGTCTTTGTCTGGTTTTGGATTCAAGATAATGCTGGCTTCATAAAAAGAGTTTGGAAGTTTTCCTTCCATTTCTATTTTTTTGAACAGCTTCAAGACAATAGGTGTTAACTCTTCCTTAAATGTTTGGTAGAATTCCCCTGGAAAGTCATCTGGCCCTGGACTCTTGTTTTCTGCGAGATTTTTGATTACTAATTCGATTTCTTTACTGGTTCTGGATATGTTTAAATGTTCTATTCCTTCCTGTTTCAGTTCATATGTTCCTAGGAATTTGTCCATTTCTTCCAGATTGCCCATTTTATTGGCATATAAATGCTCATAATATTCTCCTGTTATTGTTTGTATTTTTGCACTGTTGTCTGTGATCTCTCCTCTTTCATTCTTCATTTTATTTATTTGGGTCCTTTCCTTTTTCTTTTGATCAAACTGTCTAGTGGCTTATCAATTTTGTTAATTCTTTCAAAGAACAAGCTTCCAGTTTCATTGATCTGTTCTACTGTTCTTTTGGTTTCAATAGCATTGATTTCTGCTTTAATCTTTATTATTTTCTATCTTATACTGTTTTGGGGTTTTATTTGTGGTTCTTTTTCTAGCTCTTTGAGGTGTAAGGTTAGGTTGTGTATCTGAGACCTTTCTTCCTTCTTTAGAAAGGCCTGAATTGCTATAATCTTCCCTCATGACCACCTTTGCTGTGTCTCAGAGGTTTTGGGCTGTGTTGTTATCATTTTCACTGACTTCCATGTACTTTTTAATTCTCTCCTTAACTTCTTGGTTACCCTACTCATTCTTTAGTAGGATGTTCTTTAGTCTCCAAGTATTTGTTATCTTTCCAAATTTTTTCTCGTGGTTGATTTGGAGTTTCATAGCATTGTGAAATTGTGGTCTGAAAATGTGCACACTATCATCTTGATCTTTATGTACTTCTTGAGGGCTGATTTGTGTCCCAATATGTGGTCTACTCTGGAGAATGCTCCATATGCACTGGAAAAGAATGTATATTCTGCTGCTTTAGGATGAAATGTTCTGAATATATCTGTTAAATCCATCTGGTCCAGTGTGTCATTTAAAGACATTGTTTCCTTGTTGATTTTCTATTTAGATGATCTGTCCATTGCTGTAAGTGGGGTGTTGAAGTTCCCTATTATTATGGTATTATTACCTTTATGTTTGTGATTAATTGATTTATATATTTGGGTGCTTGAACATTTGGAGCATAAATGTTTACAGGTATTTTGTCTTCTTGGTGGATAGACCCTTTAATTATGATATAAGGCACTTCATCTCATTACAGTTTTTATTTTAAAGTCTAGATTATTTGATGTAAGTATGTCTACTCTGACTCTCTTTTGGTGACCATTAGCATAATAGATGGCTCTCCATCTCCTTACTTTCAATATGAAAGTGACTTTAGGTCTAAAGTAGGTTTCTTTTAAATAGCATATAGATGTATTATATATTTCTTATCCATTCTGTTACCCTATGTCTTTGATTGGAGTGTTTAGTCTATTGACATTTAGAGTGAGTACTGAAAGATATGAATTTATTGCCATTGTGTTGCCTGGA
Organism: Suricata suricatta; assembly: GCF_006229205.1. Lineage (NCBI taxonomy): Eukaryota > Metazoa > Chordata > Mammalia > Carnivora > Herpestidae > Suricata > Suricata suricatta. The sequence goes on along the minus strand of NC_043708.1, from coordinate 115,843,769 downwards.
GATTTGGAGTTTCTGGGGGTGTTCTCTGGTCCTTTCTAGTCTTTGTTGGTTTTGGTCTTTATTTATTTATTTATTTATTTATTTATTTATTTATTTATTTATTGTCTTTTCTCCTCTTAGAGAGTCTTCCTTAAAATTCCTTGCAGGGCTGGTTTAGTGGTCATGAACTCCTTTAATTTTTTATTTGTTTGGGAAACTTTTTATCTCTCCTTCTATTTTGAATGACAGTCTTGCTGGATAAAGAATTCTTGGCTGCATATTTTTCTGATTCAGCACATTGAACATATCCTGGGACTCCTTTCTGGCCTGCCAAGTTTCTGTGGATAAGTTTGCTGCAAAGCTGATCTGTCTTCTCTTATATTTTAAGGACTTTTTCCCTAGCTGCTTTCATGATTCTTTCCTTGTCTGAGTATTTTGTGAATTTGACTATGATATGCTTTTTTGATGGTCGGTTTTTGTTGAATCTTGTGGGTGTCTTCTGTGATTCCTGGATTTTGATGTCTGTGTCTCCCCAGGTTAGGAAAGTTTTCTGCATTAATTTGCTCAGATAACCCTTCTTCCCTTTCTCTCTCTCTTCATCTTCTGGAACCCCTATGATTCTGATGTTGTTCCTTTTTAATGAGTCACTGATTTCTCTTATTCTTAAATCATGCTCTTTTGCTTACTCTCCCTCTTTTTTTGCTGCTTCATTATTCTCTGTAAGTTTGTCCTCTATATCACAGATTCGCTGCTCTGCCTCAGCCTTCCTTGCCACTGTGGCATCCATTTGAGATTGCAGCTCAGTTATAGCATTTTTTTAATTTCACCCTGACCTGCTTTTATTTCTTTTATCTCTGTAGAGAGACATTCTAATCTATTTTTGACCCCAGCTAGTATTCTTATCCTTGTGATTCTAAAATCTGGTTTAGACATCTTGCTTGTATCTGTGTTGTTTAAGTCCTTGGTTGTCAATTCTTCACTCTTTCTTTTGAGGTGAATTTCTTTTGTCATTTTGAGGGAAGAAAATGAATTAATAAAGTAAAAAAATTAAAATTAAAAAATTGAAAGCAACACCCCTCCCCACCCACCCACCCACACACAAATTAAACAAATAATGCTAGATCCTAGGTCTGTCTTGGTCTGTTTATTGAAAGGAGGTTGATTGATTAGAGAAAAAAGGAAAAGAAAAGGAAAAATGTTTGAAAATTTGAGAAAATGAATACAATGAAATAGATTAACTTGAAATGATGGGAGTAAAATAGAATTTGAAAAAAATACAAAAAAGTAAAAAATTTAGTCAAAAAAGGAAAATATTTTAATAAAATGAAAATAAGAATATTTTTTTTATCTTTTTGTATTAAAGTAAAAGAAAATAAACAAAAAGAAAAAGAAGAAGAAAATTGAATAGATGGACCAGAGAACAGACTGAAATATGATTGATATTACATCGTTTTCCCCCTAGAAGTCAAACTATGAAGCACTTTATAGTAAGTGTTAAGAAGGCAGAGAGATTTTTCGTGTCCCTAAAGATCAAGGTTGGCCCAGCTGGGCAGGGATTATTGTAACAGCTCCATTCTCCACTAAATGGCGCTGCTTAGCTTACTGGGGTGGATTGTTGTGGCACCTGTAGGTGTGTATGGGCATGCACAGGTATGGTGAAAATGGAATCTCCCAGCTTCCCAGTCTATATCAGAACTCTGTGCTCTCCCCAATGAGGAATTGTGCACCCATCCTTTGTCTCTGGTCTCTATCCACTCCACAGTTTTTTACACAGTCTGTGACCATGCTGTCAGGTTGTCAGGCTGCACCTCACTCCTGAGTTTTATTTGAGATTTGGCTGTGTTTCCCAACCCCTCACTTCTGAGGGACTGTGGATTTGACTAGCTCAGATCCTCTGGGGGAAGGTCTCACTGAGCAATGGCTGGGTGCTGGCCACACCCAGGAATATTCATGGGATCTTACTGCTGCCAATGTCTGGAGACTTGTGGCTGGGTGCCAGCCCTCCCCAGAAAAAGTTCACACGATTGTGTGGCAGCAGCATTTCCGGGGTTATCGAAAACCATGCATGGCCCGAGGACCTTCCAGACCCACTCATCTCCTGGGAATTCACCCTTTCTACCAGAGAACCAGTAGGTATTTGAGCTGTGGCATTTCAGACTCTGCACTCTCCCTGTTTTTAGAGTCTTAATGGAATTTAAACCCTCTCTTTTCTCCTTTCTCCCTTTTTATTTTAGTCCCTGTGGCTGTTCCCACTTTTTCTTCAGCTGTTTTTGTGGGAGGTGCTTTTCCCATACTCTCCCCCTGTCTCTGTCCTCTCTCTTCAGGCAAATAGCTCTCTGCCCTCCATGGCTCCTCTCTCCCCCACTTCACCTCTCTGCATACCTACTGAGTTCTGTGGTTCAGGTTGTGCAGATTGTTGTGTTAATCCTCAAATCAGTTTTCTAGGTGTGCAGGATGGTTTAGTGTTGATCTGGCTGTATTTCATGTATGCGAGACAGAAAGAAGACTTCCATGCTGTCCGCCATCTTGGAGTCTCCTCTTGCTTTTCTAATTCAAGTTGTGATTATCTTGGGCTTCACTCTGCTTTACTACTATAAGATAGGAGTAAAAGTTCATCCCACCAAGGTGCCCCATGGACACAGTGGGGGTGGGAGATGGAAGAAAAGCAGATTGGTCACTAGGCTTTACTCCCACTATCTTATGTCTCACTGATGGCATCTAGGCAGGCAGCCCAGCTTCCTCTTTCTATCTTTCAGAGGTTTCCTGCATGTGTTTGTTGTATTATGTTCAGGAGTTTTTATTTGTGAGGGGGAGCACCTGGAAGGAACAGGACTGTTCCATCTTGGTCAGAACTAGAAGTCATATAATAACTGTTTTAATGCCCTTGTTTGCTAATTCTAACGTCTATTTCAATCTTGGATCGATTTTGATAGATCCATTTCTCTCATGATTGCTCCTATTTTCAGGATTTTGTGCATATCTAGTAAATTCTGCTTGGATTCCAGACATTACAAGTTTGACCATGCTTGGAGGTGGGAATTTTTGCTTTTCTGTAAATAGGCTTCAGCTTTGTTTGGAGATGATGTTTAGTTATTTGGAAACAGTTTGATGCTTTGGGGTCTTACCTTTTAAGATTTTTTAAGTAGGACCAGAGCTGGGCTCAGTCAGTGGTTACTTGTTCTCTACTGTCAAAGTAAAACTCTCATCTATTCAATGGTACCATTCAAATGTGCCATATGTCATGAGGTTTCCAATCTAGCTAGTAAGAACAGGAAACTCCCAGCCCCTTTTGGGGTAGACGGAGCTAGTAACTAGGGGGCTCCTTTTGGGTTGTTCTTCCTTCAGCCTCAGGCATTGTCCTCATAAGCATGTATGGATATGAACACTCATGTTTGAGCAGGACTCTGCAGATCTCTAGAGTTCTTTCTATGTAGCTCTCTCCTCTATGGTACTGTATCTTGTGAACTCTAGCCATCTTGGTCTCTCCAGACTCTCTTCTCTGTCTCCTTCATTCAGGATCACTAGCAGGCTTTGCCTGGGTTCCACTTTCTGCATCATGCCCTGGAAACTCTTTCAATGCAGTGAGCTGGGCCAATCATAGGGCTTGCTCATTTGTTTCCCATCCTTCTGGACCACAGTCACTAATTGTCTAAAGCCCAGTGTCTTGAAAACAATCATCTCATGTATTTCACTTATTTATTTATTATGGTAAAAACACTAAAATCACACAAAAATATCTGGTTGTTCCAAGTGAAATGGTAAATACTATCCTTGTTACTCCATCATGTCTATAATTAGAATCACTATCACTTCATTATGCTCTTCCTATTTTTAGCAGACTGTGTTTTTTCCAAACACTTCTATAATTTTCATTTGGTCTGATTCTCATTATCAGTCAGCAAAGGTGATTAGTTGAGTGTTTTACTAAGGAATCTTGCACACAGAGTAACTGTTTTGCCTGTTTCTGAGTCCTAAGTGGATAGCCTTCACATTCCTGCCCAGCCTAGAGTCGTCATCAATGCTGTCTCTCTACTGTTTGATCACTCCATATAAAATATAAGTAGCTGAGGGTAGAAGGTACACTCTTCCTTTATCCTTTGACTGGCTCTTAATATTTCTAAGTTCTCCACTTGATGACTTACTCATTAGTTTATCCTTCCAGGCACACATGATTACTCATTGTATTCATTTTATCTTTCAAGTGTATATTATAAATGAGCAACACAAAGAACTCACATCTTTTCAAGCTTCAGTAGTAAATATTCTGCTACTATGTATTAAATACTGCATGGTTTGCCCAAGCTAAGATGAAACCACATCATAAATCAATAAGCATTTTGCATTTTCTTTCATTATCTACTCAAAGTCATGCCTACTGCACCTCTAAACATTTCATTAAATCCAATTATACAGCAAACACTCCCAAAATAAACTTAGATTGTATTGCAGTTT